>NW_006770548.1:1405984-1408698 GCF_000442215.2 Lipotes vexillifer | reverse complement strand
CCGTGTCTGCAGGGAAAGGACCCTCCAGTAGAAGCACTTCCTCTCTCGAGTCCCTTACGCAGCCTAACTGAACTGGTCTTCCCATCTGTCATTGATCCCAGGGAGCCCAGGCTCAGTAGGGCAGCACAAGGACATGTTGTACCTCGTTAATGCAGGGGCACAAGGAACCAGAGAGTAATCTGCTGGGGAGTGTTGGATTTTGGGGGGTGCAGATCCACCACAGTCCTGTCCCTGGGGCAGGGACTGGGACTGGCTGTCTACTAGTGTCTTCTTAGGCCCCAGGGTACAGAGTATAAGTGACACAGGCAAGTCAGTCAACAAGGTAGGAGTCCCCCCCACAATATGCAGATTTAAAAATGCTTTTTTGGGGGTTGGGGGATGGGTAGATAGTACATGAAGTATAGACAGACATGTCAACGGGAGGACCTAGGTGGTGGGTGTATACATGTTTGTTGTAAAATTCTTTTTTTCTGTATGTTTGAAATTTTCAAAATAAAACATTAGGGAAAAAAACTTTTGGGGGCCTATTTTGGTATTTAGCTTAAATTTTTATGGCACTAATTAGTAATTCTGATAGTAACAGCCATTTTTACAAAGTTGCTGCAGCCCTCGTGTCTGCCCAGAGCCCTTCTTTGACATTTGGTCTCGGCTAAGACTTTTCTTTTCCATTCTGAACATGTCAGTGGTCAGAGCAAGACCCCAGGGCTCCTTCTGTCTGGACTGTTCATTCGTTCCTTCTGCACTTAGTTTCTGAGGGCCTCCCTGTGTTATAGCCTGTTGCACGAAAGGGGTTGCTGGGTTGCTCTGACTTCTTTCTCTGAGTTTAATGTATTGAAGGGTTATTTTTGTTTTCTGTGCTCAGAGCTCTGAACATGTCTGAGTTTGTCTGTGACCTGTCAGCAAGGCCTTATGTGTACGACCTCATTGCCGTGTCCAATCATTATGGAGCCATGGGGGTTGGCCACTGTAAGTACTGGAATCTGCTTCCTTCTGAGATGTTGAAATGCCCATGGCCAGTCATCTTTCACCAGCCTCTCCCTGTGTGCCAGGCATTGCCCTAAGCACTTAACTTACATAGCTCCACGGGCCTCAGGTTGTGGGCTTTTTCCGTATTACTGCCCCTCAATTTTTTTAGTAGGATGGTGGTTCATATTCTTTAATCCAATAATCCACCTCTGGGAAACCTAAGGAAATTACTTGACTTTGGGGAAAAGCTTCATGTGCAAAGATATTCACCTACTTATAATAGTGAAAAATTAGTATTATTTATAATAGTGGAAAATTAATAATAGCATTGGTGATCAACCGTTGGTACTTCTGTCCATCAATTTCATGGAAGAGTACACAGTCATTGCAAAATAAAATTAATAATAACATGGGGACATACCCATGGTATGTTAAGGGAAAACAGCTACACAAAATTGCATCATTACAGAAAGTAGTATCACAACTACATTGAAACAAAAGACAGAGAAACTATGATAGGAGGGGGGGAAAGCCTAGGAGGAGAGAGACCAAAATGTTAGTTTTTTCTTTGTTCTACTTTATTTTCCAAAATTTCTATAATGTGTAGGTTTATCTTCACTTTTATACTTTTACTAGTTTATTTTGTTAATTGTTTATGGAAAGGTTTTAGTGATGTTGAAGTGAGGAGCTGGGTTTCCTCATCTCTCTTCTATTGCATCTGCACCATGATAACTGCCACTACACCCAGTGTCAGGACCCCAAGAGATGATACCATGGGAGGTGTCAGTTCCATTTACACTCACAGTGGATTATGGAACTGCCCTAAACCCCAGTCTTCTCTTCTATACTGGTAAGCTTTTGCTGTTGGCCCAACAGTCTGTTCTTCTGCCTCTCCATTCTTACCATATCACCTCTTGCCTTTAGATGGCTGCTCAGTCCCCAGCCCTCAGGTCTACATTCCAGGCCATTAGAAGAAGAGGAAAAAAGGGCATGACCTTCCCTTTTAAGCAGATCTCCCAGAAGTCCCGCTCAACTCCTCTACATACATCTCATTGGCTATCACTTGGTCACAGGGCTACCATCTAGCTGTAGGAGAGGATGGGAAATAAAAATGTGCCTGTTTGAAAATTGGGGCTCTACTGGAGTGGCTATTAGCAATCTCTGATCATATCATATCCTGCAGCACTTACTCTTCTCTAACTTTTTTTCCCCAAAGTAATTTCACTATCTATATTCATGCATACTGGACACATGTATTCATTTTTAACTTCCATTTTAGCATATAAACACTGCTAGGGCAGGTTACTTAGCCTCTTTATGCTTCAGTTTCCTCATCCAGGTTAGGCTTCAGTTTCCTCATCCAGGTTAGGCTGGTTATGTTCAGGTCCACATTGGGTCCACAGTTGGAACGCCAAGATTGAGAGCCACCATTGCTATTGTTATGCCAAGCATGGACAGCGGAGACACGCCCTTGGCACCTTTTCTGTCACTTAGTCCCATGTCCTCCACCACCACTTGGTGCAGTAGGCACTGCAGTGAGTAATGGTTAAACGACTTAAAAAAAAACAGCTTGCCAAAGCCACACAGCAGGTTGAGACTGGAAACCAGATCTCCATCAGAGTCTGTTGTTTCTGAGAGTCTGGGTGGAGCAGGAATTGGGTATTGCTGCTGGGATTCCTGTTGTAAACACATCCTGCTTCAAAATAGTGTAAAATCAAAACTGGAAGTGTTGGCTGTGGGAAATGCTT
>NW_006770548.1:1382683-1405974 GCF_000442215.2 Lipotes vexillifer | reverse complement strand
GGTGGAGGGAAATGCTTGGCCCGGTGTGAGGAATTGTTACCCAGCCGCAGATTCTTGACTCACAGTTTCGAAGGCAGATATATTTAAGTTTTCTTGTTCACATCCCAGCTTTGCAAACCCAAACACCCAATGTGTCCCTCTCTGGGATTACCCCACAGGCTCCAGAGGCAGTGAGAGGCAGTAGTAGCCAACCATCTGCCTGGATGAAGTGGGGGAGTTTGACTTGGCATGTTTTTGAGAACTGTTGTTTTGTTTAAATCTTAAAGTATCAGCTCCTTTTAAGTGTCCCCTGACTCTGGGTTATTGCTCATAGCCATCCTGAAGATTGACACTGGATTCCTGTATTTTTTGGATTAGTTTTCCAAAATTAGAGTTTAAGCCTTGGTCCCCAGCAGCTCCATTTTTACCCTTTTAGTGCCTTTTTGAGAAGGAACAGATTTTTTTTTTTTAACATCTTTATTGGAGTATAATTGCTTTACAATGGTGTGTTAGTTTCTGCTTTATAACAAAGTGAATCAGCTATACATATACATATATCCCCATATCTCTTCCCCCTTGCGCCTCCCTCCCTCCCACCCTCCATAGGAACAGGGTTTTTTTTAAAGGATGAGTTATCTTTTGGTTGTTAGGACACAACCTATAAATTACTTTTAATTTCAGACTCTGTTTGTTTCATGTTTTGGAATTGTGTTGCTGTTGAGTGCCACTGTAATGAGCTAGCCAGATTAGCTCTCTTGGTGACCAGCTAGAGTATTCTCTTGCTTTGGCAGACACTGCGTACGCGAAGAACAAACTGAACGGGAAATGGTATTACTTTGATGATAGCAGTGTGTCCCTGGCCTCCGAGGATCAAATAGTGGTGAGTAGGCCCTAATACCTGGTTCCTACTCTTACCTTTAGGGATTAGAGCTGGGAAGAGTCTTCCGAGGTAGTTGGTTATTTAGTCATCCTGCTGGGACAGTGGAAGCAAGGTGTGGTGGAGAAAGAGTTGGCTGCCATTCCTTATGGGACACTTCCTAAATGAGATGCTCAACTCTCCTCGGGGTCTGTCACAAGGCCCCTGCCTTTCCCCACTCCCTGGGGAGGGTCAGCATGAGCCAGCCTCAGGTAGAAGGGTTTTCACAGTCACTTCAGTGTGTGGCTGCACAGGGCAAGACGGTGGATCCCTGAGAATGGTGTGTTTTGAACGGAGAGAAAAGCTGTGGGGGAATGCGTGATTTTCCAACCAGTGAATGGATGTTGCCCCTCTTGTGTTTTAGACGAAAGCAGCTTATGTGCTGTTTTACCAGCGGCGAGATGATGAGTTGTATAAGACGACTTCACTCAGTTTTCCTGGATCCTTTGATGGAGGGACGAGACCACGCAGCTTACAGCAGGGCATGGGGAATGATGAGACTTGCAGCATGGACACCAACTGATGCTGCCTCAGTGACCCTGCACCACAGCACCAGTGCAATCCCTCAGGAGAACACCTTTGACACTGAAGACTTGCTAGTGTTCCGTCTAAAAACCGGATGAGGAAATGCTTTTATGAGAAAAAAAAAAAAAAGGTTATGTTAGGAGGCTGAATTATTTTTCTTTTTATACAGGTGGTGAGAAATTTCTGTAAAACCTGTGGAGCTGCAAAGTAGGGGTCGGGAGGGGGGCACATAATGGAATATGTCTGATGGATTCCAGAGAATGGAGAGGAACACACTGTCATTGAGTTTGGTGTGGCCATGAAGACCTGCCACAGGCTGCCCTGAGTTCCTGGATTTTTGATTCTCGTGAATGATTACTGTTCCCCCCAGTAGTCTGCCCACAGTAAATGAAGCCTCGACTAAATGATGTCATCCCCTTCTCCCTTGCTGTGCACTGAGATGGGGTTATAATACCCTAAAAATAAGCCACCAAAGCCCATTTCTGTTTCCCTTTGTGTCATCTTGGAATATCCAGCTTTCTTCTCCCTAATGAAATGAAGGTGCTTGGTGTTGGGGTTTCCTGCCCCTCCGTCTCCTGTGGAACCTAGCAGTTCTGTTATGTCCCCCAGCATCCTTGTTGAATTGAGACAGTTGGATACCCCTCTGGCACTTTTATTAGATATCACTTGGAAGTCGGTACACTAAACCGCTGGGTAATGGGTCGCGTCCAGTCGTTTCTCTCCCTGTTGGCTCGAGAATGGGAACCTTCCTGGGCTTGGAAAGGGCTCCCATTCTCGCTGCTGACTTCGGTTAGAAGTGAGATCCCCGCCCCTCCAGCCGATTTTCTTTCGGCGGTCAGGCCTCCGCACGCCTGCCAGGGCCGCACTCCCAGGGCCGTTGTCTTTGTCGTGGGGAGGCCTGAGACCCCTGTCCCCTCCGTGCGTGGTGCCCTTGCTTCCCCTTGCGTTGGTTCAAAGAACAAGGGCATCTGGGCTTTTCTTGTCTGACCTTTAACCTGAGCCGTGGGGGTTGGGCCTGTCAGTCGCGGGCACATGCGATCGAAGACGGCGTGCGCGACGACCGTTGGTAGGGGCGGTGGTGCGGGAGCGTCGGCTGCTGCTCGGTGAGGACCCGGCTGTGGGTCTCCGCTCGGGGGCTGGCCTCTGGGTGGGGGCGGGCCGGATCCTGCGACCGAAGGGGCAGCGGGCTGGGATGAGGGGCCCGGAGCCGGGGGAGGGGGGGTGGTTCCGGCTCCATTGCCGGTTCCTCCCTCCCTGAGAACCGCGGACCGCACCTGACCCCACGGAGAAAAAAGCCCTGGGAGTGTGGGTTTACCTGCTGTCCGACCCATGGCGTGGCTCAAACTTAAGGAAATTGTGGCAAATACTCCATTTGGGGGTGGTTTACAACCTCATCTGTAACATAATTTTCACGTTGCTTTGTGCATTTCCAGTGTATTGTATAATAAAGACATGGTCGCTTTTAGGGGAGATGTCTGAAAAACTGAGAAGATGCAGAAAGGAGCTGACTGCAGCCATTGACCGGGCCTTTGAAGGACTCAGTCATTCCCAGGAGTGCTCAGGCATGCAGAGGCAGGAGCTGGACGCTGCGCCGCTTTCCTTCCCCTTCCCCATGCACAGGCTCCTGTGCAGGAGGCACCCACTGGCAGCCTGCTCCTCTGTGACTCCTTTCTCTCCTGTCCCGTTTGCTCCTGGGAATGAGAGCCCTGCCTTTGCACCAAACCACGAACCCGTGAGTGCAAAGACACGTGCTCTATGCCCCAAAAGAAAACCTCTGACCAGCAAGGAAAACATATCGATGCATTCCTCGATTTTGGCACCTGAAAGACAGTTTTGGAGAGCGGCAGGAGATGGGGAGAACTGGAGAAAAGACAGTCTAAGGTGATTCCAATCTGAATAGTTTAATAGCTATAAATTAGGGGTATCTCATATCTGAAAAAATTGTTGAAAATCCTAAATTGAGTCCATGAGTCCATAACACTACTCTTGCCTCCCCTCTGAAGCTCTAAGACTTTATTTGGGAAGTTTGTAAACGTTCTTCAGAAAGTGTGTGTGTGTGTGTGTGTGTGTGTGTGTGTTTGTTTGTTTGTTTTGAGGGGTTGAGGGGTCTTGGATGTCTAACCAGTTATGGAAACCACTCTGCAGTACCAAAAGGGGTACTGAATGTTAAAGAACCTAGTTTTACAAGTCATCTTATTTTTTGTACTGCAGAAACACATATCTTAATTCCAGTGTTTTTTTCCCCAAACTGGGGAGAGGTGGATCGATGGCTGGGCCCTGACTTCATCCTTGCTTCTGCTCCCCTTCCTCACCCCCGAGCTTTTTAGGCTTTCCCTGGGATAAGGTCTTCCCTAGACCTTTTCTTCTCCCAGGTAGCTGCAAACTGCCTCATCCTAGGCACCTTGATTTGAAGCAAGGAGGACCATATGGGCTGAAACTTCAAGGTTCTGCCATCTTGGTTGCTCTGTAGTCAGAGACTGAAGAAGCCATTTAATCATTTCAGTTCTACAAATATTTGTGCTCATATTCACAAACAATGGGCATTATGATGCTTTTAGTCAGCTTCACTGATTCAGTGGTTCCCAGTCATCCTCTAATCACAGCATAAATGACAATTTAAAGTACCAGTGTTTGTCTTTAAGATTATCTAACACTGAGTTCCCCTCCAATATTTTCTTGAAAGAGGATCTAACCCCCCACCTTTTTCTTTTCACCTGGGGGCTGCAGGAAAGATATGGAGAAAGATTTGAAGGTTGAGTCAAACATGCCACTCAGCAGTTCTAGCCAAGAGGTCACAAAGGATTTGCTTGACATGATCGGTGAGTACAGAGGGCTGGTCCATCCTCTCTCTGGAAGGATAGTTTCTTCACACAGGCCCCTGAGTCAGCAAGCATCTTATAAAAAAAAAAAAAATTATTTTCCACTGGCTTGTTAGATTTGTTTTGCTCACAACAGAGAGCCTTCATGGAGCTGATAACGTGGGGGAGTTACACATCAGTCAAGTCATTTCATAAATGTACAGTTAGAGTGAATCCTTGGAGGCCAGGGACAGCAACCCCTGTTGGTGGATGAGCTTAGATGTGAAGGAAACAGGACATAGGCAGAGATGGGGGTAGGGGAAGAGGAGAGTAGTCCAGCTAGGGGGGCATTAATACAAGATTAGAAGAAAAGTTGGAAGCCAAAAACTCCCCTATAATTCCACCATCCACCACAAAGGCAGCCACTGTTAACACAGTGCTCTATACCCTGTCATAGATTCTTTTTCTATACACACATCTGTATATTCTGTGTGTGGACTATTTTTTTTTAAAAGCTATTATATATTTAGCTTTTTTTTTCTCATTTTTTGGCCACGCCGCACAGCATGTGGGATCTTAGTTCCGCGATCAGGGATTGAACCCGTGCTCCCTGCACTGGAAGCTCAGAGTCTTAACTGCTGGACCGCCAGGGAAGTCCCAGCAGGCAGCATTTTGATTACCCAAAAGATCCCATTTTTCTCACACTGTGTCTTGTGCCCGCAGGTCAGGGAGTAGTTTCTTGAGGGCTGGAACAAACACATGCATCTCTGTATCCTCCCACTTAAACCCTCCTTGGAAACCAAGGAGATGGTTGGGGCTCAATAAATACCTGAGCTAGGAAGGGGGGCACCAAGCCCATGTTAGAATGTGGCAGCCTGCCAGCCCTGGGGACAGGAATACAGGCTTTGCAGAGTCCCCAGAAATGGCCGCCCATTTGTGGTTTTTAACTTGTGCCTGAAATGTCTTAAGAAATCTCTCACTGGAATTGTAATGCTGAATGTTTTTATTTTTAAGACCATACAGGCATCCAAACTATTGAAGAATTGGCTGGAAAACTAGAATTTGAAAATGAGTTGAATCGTGTGTGTGGTTGCTGTGAAGATTCGCCCTTCAAGGCGGAAGCCTGGGCCCTGCTTGTGGACGAGAGCCCTCAGGAAGCCTCGGATGCAGACCCTGGCGGCCTCAAGCAGGCTTTCTATGATCACAATATCGTGGAGACTGTTCTGGACTTGGAAGAGGACTACAATTTGCTGACCTCTTTTAAATACCGAATTGAGTAAGGACAGTTGACTTCAGCTTTGATTCTTTACAGCAGGAGTCTGATGTTAGGGCGTCTGTGCAGGGCAGTCACAGTTGTCATCAGGGGCCATGTTCTTCAGACGCTTGGCAGAATCTGAATTACCCCACCCTTTTTAACTTCCAATTGTGTCCCCTCTTGAGCTGAGAGCCCAGTTTGTTTGTTTGTTTAATGCTGTTGCTTTGAAGTGTTTCTTTTTTTTTCACCTTTTTTTTTTAACACCTTGACTGTTTTTTTGATTGATGTTCAATATACCCAGAACCCAAGGTAGGTGCAGGTCTTGGGCCTCTGCTGTGTGTCTTCATGTTCTTTTCCATGGACCCCTGAAAAAGTACGGGGGCCACAACCAGCATGGGCATTCTGTACCCCTGGGACCAGCCCATCCCAGGCCAGCTCAGCCTGTATGGAGGAACTGGCGTCAAGATGGACCTTGGCCCCAGACCCTCTGCCACATCTGCGCACTTTGCACACAAGGCTGCCTGTCCCCTGCACGGGCCTCATGCCCTCTTCGTGTCCAGACCCTCAATCCCTCCATCCTTGCCCCTGCCCAGCTCAAAGCCCTCTGCAAAGGCCTCCTACTTGTGTCAGAGGGGCTGGTAGCATCCCTTATTAGGTTTCCTGGGCTGGAGCCAACCCTCCACCACGGCTTGAGAGAAAGGACATCATCAGAAATTATTTGGACAGATCCCTCAAAACCATGATGTTCTTTCAGGAAACCTAATAAGTTGTTGGGCAAGGTATCATGCCTCCCTGAAGCTGAGTCTCAGGGAAGTGCCCGCCTCCTAGGCATAGGGGAGTATGGGGGTAAGGAGTCTGGTGCAAAGCTGTTGTAAGACCCAAAACTCAAACCAAGGAGCTGGGAGGAAGTCCCAGGGGCCGAGGACCCCCCCACCAGTCGATATTTTAGGCTAGTGACCCAGCATAGGGCAGGCTGCAGAGCTGACATCACCCCTTTACTACAGGTCTGGAGATTCCTCTGGGCCCCCAGGTAGAGACCTTGCATCTACTCCGTAGCTGTGTGAGACTGGGCACTTGCCTGACCCTGAGAACTAGCCACCGGCCACTTCATGGGACAGGCCTCCGCTGGGGGGTAGAGGGCAGGACGGGCTAACCAGAGGCTCCTTCCAAGCCACCATACACTCACTCCCTGCAGCAGATAATAAACATCACAGATTATGGAATTGGGGTTCACTTTCTATTCCCTGAATAGGAGAGACAGGAGCAAATAAGAAGAAATGCTCACAGCTTCTTGCCTGCCCCACTCCAGGGGGAATGGGGCCATCTGGAGGGAGAGTTGTCAGGCTACTTGATATTCAAAAAACCAGGTCTCCCAACAGTGAGTTCCAAATAATATGCCTTGATGTGGATACTCTCCCACAGAGGATGTGGGGCTTAATCCTCATCTCCCCCAACCCCTGCCTGTCACCACCCCTTGAGGGTGAGCTGAACTTAGTGACTCGCTTCCAAGGAATAGAGCTGGGAAAGGGAAAGATAGTAGATTACATGGAGAAGCCTGGCAGACACCCCTTAACCAAGTGATGAAGATGAGCACCACCCGTGCTGTCCTGTGCACGTCATCCACCCCTGACAGGATACAATAAGAAGGGTGCTTCATTTCCATGGTATTCCTACCAAAACCTCCCAGCCCCAATCTAATTGTGAGACAAACATCAGATGAACCCAGTTTGCGAGATATTCTACAGGATACCTGGCCAGTACTCAAGGTCATTAAAAACAAGGAAAGACTCAAAATCTATCAGCAGCGGACACTGAGGAGACACAATGACTAAATGCAGTGCGGTGTACTGGATTGTGTCCTGGAACGTGTCCTGGAACAGAGAGAGGACATTAATGGAAAAACGGATCAAATCTAAATACAGGCTCAAGTTTAGTTAATATGGTTATTAGTTTCTTAGTTTTGACAAGTATGCCACAGTTATGCAAGATGTTAACATTAAGAGAAGCTGGGTGAAGGATATATTTGAACTTATTGTCTTTGCAACTTTCCTGTAAATCTGAATTTATTACAAAATTTAAGTTGTATTATTTTTTTTTAAATGCAGTTGATCCCAAGTTTGTGAAATGTGTGTATGAGCACACATGCAGAAAACTGTTATGGAGGAACAAGGAGGGTTTAGGTCTTTTTCTTGTCTGTATTTTTAAATTTATCTGCAGTGGACATGTGTCACTTCTGTAGAAAAAAGAAATTAGAGTTGTTTTTTAAAACCCTCATCTTCACCAACCAGCCATGGGCATCCCTCACCAGAAACCTGCCCAGAGGTGACCTTCACAGTTTCCAGGAACTGGTGCAGGTCCAGGGCCTGCAAGGCGGTGCTCAGCAGGACCCTGACAAGGGGGTCGCCCTTCCCTGCGGGTGCTGGACCCTCAGGGCCAGAAACTCTGGGTCTCACAGAGCTGTTTCTCAGCACTCAGTGCTGGGAATGGGGATCTAGCCCTAACCCTGCAAGACTGAAATGAGAGGGCTTTTCTTCTGCCTGTAGCAGAGACTGTGGCCCTTGGGAATGAGGGCGGAGCCTGGGGTAGGGGTGGGGTAGGAGGGAGGGGTCAGGTTTTCTCTGGCTGGATAGACAAATATACCTCTGTTTTAGCAAACCCTTTATGTGAAAATTCAGATTTACCAAAAGGGCTAATTCATCCTGGAATCCTTAAATGAGAAGCGTTTCCTCACTGTAGAAACACAGCTATTTAGTAAAGCAGGTGAGCCCTGAGCCTCTGGCATGCCAGTCCCAGAGTAGCTGGGGTGGCCATGTGGTCATTTCCCTGGTGACACCTACTCTTGTCTCTGCATCCCTGGCTCCCCAAGGTGCCCAAAGGACACTTTCCTGCCTTTGTCATCTGTTTCAGGGTGGTGGGCAGATGTGTGCTCCTCTGCACAGAGCAGGGGTTTGAGGAGTTAGTCTCTAAGGATTTAGCTGGAGGAATAAAAGGAGCCTGGAACATTTTTTGCCTAGAACATTTATTTTAATAAACTTGGGACCAAAGATTTATTGGGGAGACATTGATATTTGAGAAACTAAAAATGTTTTACGTCATTCGGTTCTCTCCCCCACAGTTCATCTTGGAAAGCCAAACAATCCCTGAATTGTTTCCGTGGAAACACCAAACTGCAATTTGGATTAGCAGAATCAAAATAGAAACAAGGCAGCTTCAAGAATAAATAGGAGCTTTGGAACCTGCTAGTCACCAACTGCCAGTTCAAGCTACAGCACAAGGCATGTGAGAAGCTGGGCCCATCCAGTTCTATAAGGAGGGGTTTCCAGGTCCCCTGGCTACATGCTGCCGGGTCAATGCCAAAGTCACTAGAAACCAGCTCTGTCTGCATACTGGTAGACTTGTAACAATACTTAATGTAGGAGCTGGTCTGTAGAAACTAGGAGAGGCTGGGGGTCTGGAGGGAAAGTGGGGGGAAGAAGGGACAGGAAAAAGGAGAGATGAGTGAATGCCGAGTGAAGTTCCAGCAAGGAGCAGAGGCCACAGCTGAGGCCTGAGAGTACAGCAACAGTTCTTTCAAGAGGACAATTCAAGGGACTTCCCCAGTGGTCCAGTGGTTGGGACTCCGAGCTTCTATTGCAGGGGGCGTGGGTTTGATCCCTGGTCAGGGAGCTAAGATCCCACATGCCACGCAGTGTGGCGAAAAAAAAAAAAAAAAGACAATTCAAGGGTGGCCAAGGGCTGGAAACAGTGACCCTATCCTCAGCCCCATCTGGACTGCAATGTTCCCCACGTTCCTGTCTAGCAACACAGGTCTAGACTGGATTCTGAATTCTTGCCAGGTAAGCTCTGGGGGCACTTGTGGTCAGTAAGCGCCTGCTTCTGTGTGGCTCCAGCCAGCACAATCAGGCATGCAAGCCTACCTTCTCATCTCTGAGTCTCAGGGTTCCCTCCCCCTACCTCCTGCTCCCCTCACCAGGGGAATGGGGGAGGCATCTCCTGGCCCACCTGCCCTGGCTCCTTGGCATTCTCCTGTACCCTGCACTTCCAATCCCAGGGAAGACTCCAAGGGGGTCAGGAGACAAGGAGGGAGATAGATAACCTGGGGGACCTTTGCCCCTCACCTTTGCACCCAGGAATGTGCTGATAGGGCAGCAACACCATCCTGCCACTGGAAGAGTTGTGAGCTATTAATGATCAAAGAAATTGATGAAAAGGATTTGCAAAAGAGGCCAATCTCCCCTCTAACCGAGGCACAAGACGTTTAACATGGCAGTGAAGGCCAGTGAACTAGGCAAGCAAACCTGGGAGGCCACTGCACCTGATTATGGGTAGTTATTGGAAAGGCTGTCATCTAGAGACAATCTGAGACTCTGGTAATTTGCTTTCTCCCTGGAGTATGTGGGAGAACATTAATATTTTAGGTTCCAGCTAAATATTTATAGAGGGAACAAAGTTTTACTCAGGAAATCTGTTTGACAGTGGATTCCAGCCCTAGTGGGGAATCCGTGCTAGGCCAGCTGGAAAATGCCTGATTTGATGAAGAGTTTTGGCCTAAGGCCTGGCATGAAAAACAATTGCAGAACTACGTTCAGCTCTTGTAGGAAACCACTATCTTTTTTGAGGGCAAAAAGTCTGTTGTTTTCTGGGCACTTTGGGTGGGAGCTGGTCTGGGAGAGAGGAATGGGCATCTTATAGGAGATACGTCATCAGGACCCCTTTGAAACGTCTGAGACAAAGAAGGGAAGTTGCAAAGGGATACCAGAGAGACCCAACTTTCAGAACAGGCTGCTAGGAGCTGTTTGAAAGATAAGCAAGAGATCCCTGCTCTCAGTAAGTATTTATCAAGTGTCTACTAGTGCCAGACACTCTCCTGGATGCTGAGGATACAGTAGGGATGAGGCCGATGCTGCTCTTGCTTCTGGAGTTTATATTCTACTGTGCAATGTGGGCAAACACAAAAATACTGATATAATATATCATTTCAGATGGAACTGTATGAGAAAAATTAAAACAGGGTAAAGGAATGGGCAGTGAGTAGGGTGAGCCCCTTCAGAAGAGGAGAGGTCAGGAAAAGGCCTCTCTGTAGGTGACATTTAAATTGATACTTGAATGTTAAGACAATTAGGTGCTGCAAGTGGCTTCACTTCCATCCTCAGACTGTAACTGGAGTTGTATAGAGGGAGGAGCCCCTAGGTGGGCCCTAGGCCGGTAGACCTCCCACCACATCCACCCCTGTGTGGCTACATACATCTCTATCAGCATCCAAAGAGCCAAAAATGTTGCATGCTCCAGGGACGTGCCTGGGCTGTGTTGTGCTCACCAAATTTGGCAGGAACACAATAGTTTAAAAAAAAAAAGCCTTAGGAATAAAATAAGAAACAGAATATCCTTTCCGATGATTGCCAGAGACAGGCAGCATAATTTTAATTAACCCAGCCCTGTTAGGCGGTAAATTTACTGCTCATTCTACAAAAACACCCAGCTCATGTAACACTGAGTCACTCTGATCTTTGACTTTAAACAAAATGAAATACTTTTTTTTTTTTTTTTTTTTTTTTTGGCGGTACGCGGGCCTCTCACTGCTGTGGCCTGTCCCGTTGCGGAGCACAGGCTCCAGACACGCAGGCTCAGCAGCCATGGGTCACGGGCCCAGCCGCTCCACGGCACGTGGGATCTTCCCAGACTGGGGCACGAACCCGTGTCCCCTGCATCGGCAGGGGGGCTCTCAACCACTGCGCCACCAGGGAAGCCCCAAAATGAAATACTTTTGAAGAAATACAGGATTTCATAACTCAAAGCAGAATCAAAGAACAGAGGGTCCTGCTTTGGCATTTCAAAGTTGGACAAGACCCTTCATTGAGAAGGCCACAGTCATAAATACTGGTGGAGTTTTCTCAACAGGGTCTCAACTGTGAAGTAAAATGACTAAACCTTTCAACTTAGAGTAATAAAATATTTCCAAATACAGACCCCTCTGATCTACAAGCCTCATGCTAACTGCTCCACAGCCACCTGTAGTCAGTTTGGGAAGGGCTGGGCTGCTTCCTCCAGTGCCGTCCTTGCACACAGGCAGAGAAAACCAGCAGGGAAGGTAGTGGAGGCTGGCAGAGGGCAGGGTGAACAGATATCCAGTGAGACCCACAGGGAGAGTAGAGGCCAGGGCACCCTAAGGCAGAGCCCAAGTCTGTACTTCCTAGGCCTTGAAGAGAGAGGGCTGCTGCCATTGCCTGTGGCTGTAGACTGCAGGACGCCCTTGGTCTGGAAATGAGAGTGAAAGCACCTTAGGCTGGTTCCTGGTAGCCCTGCCGAAGGTGTCACAGGCAAATTAAACTCTCCCAGATTTTTGTGGGATACATAACCCTGAAAATAAAGAATATAAAAATGAGAAATCAGGAACCATTACTTTCTATAATGGCCCACACAGAAGCCCCATTTTCAGGAATTCCCTGGCGGTCCACTGTGTAGGACTCAGCACTTTCACTGCCGTGGCCCAGTTTCAATCCCTGGCCAGGGAACTAAGATCCCCTGCAAGCTGTGTGGCACGGCCAAAAAAAGAAAAGCCCCATTTTCAACCCTGTACTGGCTTGATAATAGGCAAATTCTGGAAGCTGTCCATCCATGAGGATTTTTACTTTCATAAAAAAAAGAAAAATCAGGGCTTCCCTGGTGGTGCAGTGGTTAAGAATCTGCCTGCCAATGCAGGGGACACCGGTTTGAGCCCTGGTCCGGGAAGATCCCACATGCCATAGAGCAACTCAGCCCGTGCATCACAACTACTGAGCCTGTGCTCTAGAGCCCACGATCCACAACTACTGAGCCCACGTGCCTAAAGAAGCCACCGCAATAAGAAGCCCGTGCACCGCAACGAAGACCCAACACAGCCAAAAATAAATAAATAAAATTGAAAAGAAAAGAAAAATCAGTTTGAGTAGGGTGTGGTTTATTCAAAATCATCTTATGAGAAGCGTAAGGAATAAAAAGATGGTACACACCTTAAAAGTTTTATCTTTATTTTTTGATTTTTTTGTATTACAAAAGAAGTACATATATATTGCAAAAAGTCAAAAACTTCAACAAGATATATTGGAAAGCCAAAGTCTCATATAAGTGCACTGCTCTCCAGAAATGATACAGGGCCCACAGCCGCTCTCATTAGCTTTAAAAGAGTGGTTGAAAACAGGACAGGGGAAAACGGCTAGAAAGAAAAATGGAACCGTGTGCCTGTGAAGAGTGTGGTTCCTGGCATTTGTTTGGTGCATGTCACCTCTCTTTTCTTGGTGGCTTTATATTTCCCTGTTCACAGGAAGTCTGACTTTGTGTGTGCCCTATAATATTTCCACTGACCAAAAAATGCAGATGCTCTCGCAGCAAAACTGGATACAAATAATAATTTTTTTAAAAAATCCTGAGGCCCAGAAAGATATTGGTCATGTGAAGGAAATGTTTGAAGACCAAAAATGTTGTGTTTGGGAGACATCCTGCCACACCAACAGTTTTGTGAGAGCCCTTCTGCTACTGGATATTCCATATGGAAGGCACCCCTCCTTCTACCAAACACAACACCCTCCTCATGCCCCACACCCAGGCTGCTGCCCCAGGTCTCATCACCACCTCTGCACACATTTCATTCCCCTAAATAAGGGTGTATTTATCCCTATGCTTTGTCATGGGCAGTACCTGGTACCCAGAATGCCGGATCTGCTCCCCAGCCCTGCACTGACCACCACTCCCTCCAAAGCATAGCCTCTGACCCTGAGGGATCCAGGCAGGCCTCTGGGAACTTTCTGCTGTTAGCCAGCCCAAAGCGTTCTGTGATTTGTCTTTCCAGCTGAGACCAATAAACCATCAGGTGAATTCACTATGGGCTGGTCAGAAGCCATCATCACTGCTATCAAAACCCAGGTCATAGAGCATATTCTTCCTTGGCTCCTTGCACTGAGGGGGCTCTTTTCTGATTTTGAGGTCACTGAACCAGCTCATCTGTTGGTCCCCCTGGGAACTGTGAGAAAGCAGGCTGTTGTCTTGGGAAGCATGCCCACTGTACTGCAAGAGATTCCCTTGCACTGCCCTTGCTGTCTTACTGGGCATGACTGTTCCTCTCAGAGCAGAGCAGACTGGTTTTGTGGGGCTCCTGGGGCCCTGAAGATGCAGGGGCTGAGCAAGGGGTTCCTGCCACCCCTGGGGGGGCCTTTGTGGGATGGAAACTGGAGGGTGAGGATATTTAGAATTGGAAGCACAGGTTTTGCTTGGGGTTTGTTCTTGCTTCCTGGCTAGGAGCCTGCTTCTGGGGGCTTTCCTGGGGTGCTGCTTCTTGCCTTTCCCCCCTCTTTCTACAGTTCTGCCTTTCTGTTCAGTCACCAACCTTTGTTCACAAGGGTTACACGAAAATATGCCTTTGGCTTGACATTTTTGGCAGGTGTTCTTAATGCTGGTTGCCAAGTTGTTTAAATCCAGGGATATAAGCCGCGAAGCTCCTTGGGAAACCAGGTCCCTGTCTTCAGGAATCTTGTGGCCCAGGATGCCAGAGCCATTGTTCTCAGAGCCTGTTTTAGTAATAGCACAATTCTGGCAGTTAGTCTGCACTGGCTTGTCCTTGATTTGCCTGTTTCTTTTGCTAGTTCCAACTGCCAGCGGCACAGCCTCCTCTTGGAGAGCACTACTCTTTGCTCCCTCACCCCAGACGCCAGACTCCCCAGGCCTCAAGGAGCCCACATTAAGATTGCATGCAGCAGGGAGGGCCTGGGCCTGCCACACAGCTGGTTCCTCAGAGGCATATTTCTCCTGCCTGGTGAAACTGAAGCTCTGGGCCAGAGGTGGTGAAGTCTGAGAAACACTGTCCTTCACATGTCTCGGTATCCGAGGGACAGAGATCAATTGATTTAGCTCTGCTAGGACACTGGGCATATTCAGCTGACCTAGCTGCTCACACAGCTTCTGGAAGTCCTTACTCTGCTGAGCAACTAAAACTTCAAAGTGCTTCAGGTTGGACTTCATTTCTATAAACTCTGCTTGTCTCTAAAGAAAGGCAATGAGAAAGAAGGGAGTTACGGACAGTGCAACTCAGAATGCACAATATAATGTATGAACAAAACAAAGGATGGGCCAGCAGATCAAAACCTTGTCCCTTGCTGGGTACTATCCAGGGGATACATGGCTACACTCTGGAGCAGGGTCCCTAGGGTCCACATCATGCCAGAGAACCTTGGGAAAGGAAGCTGGCCTCTACCCTGGCCTGTTACCAAGGGGCCTGTGGTGGCCTCTGTTCTTGGCTGAAATTTGCAATTTTAAAGGTGTCTCTCTAGGTCTTAGTAACAAAGCCATAAACACACTTGAGGAAAGGGGTCAGGGTCTACACTTACACCTTCAAATCTCTTTTGCAGCTCAAGGATGGCCTGTTCCATGTTGCATTTGTCCCGCACTGTTTCCAACACCAGATCACTCTGGGCCTTCATGGTCTCTTGCACTAAATACAAAACAATGACAATTCACCACATGAAGACTATGGTATGCCCCACCCTGCCCAGGCCACAGTCGTGGAGAGGGAGAAGCTGGAACCCGGCACGGGCTACCAGAGCCTGCTCTGCCAACACCCAGAACTCTAACCATCCAGATCAGCCCTGGTGAGGAGAGAAAGCAAGAACAGGTTGGTTCCTCCACTGTCTCTTCTTCCCTCCCTCCCTGAGAACATCCTGGCCAAAGCAGACTCAACCTTAGCACCTGCTGGGGACTCTGAAACCTGCTGCCCAGATGATGGCACCAACGTCCTCTTTGGCCAGCCTTCTTGGCCCTGTCATCAGAGTGATCTTTCTAGAATGTAGATATGATCATGCCTCCTCTAAAACGGTCACTGGAACTTTCAATGGTACCCCACGGGCCACTGGATGAAGTCCAAATCTTTCAATAAATTGGCTAACAAGACCCAGGCTCACTTCCCTTTGAGTCACTATCCTCTGCATCTCTGAGCTCTGCCTAAGCAATCTCTCTTCCACCATTGGCTTTTTTTTTTTTCTTTTTTTTTTTTTTTTTGCAGTACACAGGCCTCTCACTGCTGTGGCCTCTCCCATTCCGGAGCACAGGCTCTGGACGCGCAGGCTCAGCGGCCATGGCCCACGGGCCTAGCTGCTCCACGGCATGTGGGATCTTCCAGGACCAGGGCAAGAACCCGTGTCCCCTGCATCGGCAGGCGGACTCTCAACCACGGCACCACCAGGGAAGAGCTTCACCATTGGCTTTTGAAAATGCTGTTCCCTTGGTTTACAGTACTCCTGCTTCCATCCCTCAGGAATGGGAGAAGAAGAAAGGATCCTCAGAATGATGGTGAAGTCCTAAGAAGAGGACATAAAGCATAGCCTGCCCAATCTGGAGCTGGAGGCTGAGCTCCAGGCAGGACATCTCTAATGAAAAAGTGAAACAGAAAGACTCCCCAATGTGTTTGAACATACTAATTGGAGATTTACAGTTTTTCTTTGTTTTGTTTTGTTTTTTTCTTTTCGGTACACGGGCCTCTCACTGTTGTGGCCTCTCCTGTTGCGGAGCACAGGCTCCGGACGCGCAGGCTCAGCAGCCATGGCTCACGGGCCTAGCCACTCCGCGGCATGTGGGAATCTTCCCAGAACGGGGCACGAACCCGTGTCCCCTGCATCGACAGGCGGACTCTCAACCACTGCGCCACCAGGGAAGCCCGGAGAGTTACAGTTTTATCTGAAAGTTTATTATCAGACACTGTGCTAGGTGCATGGAAACAATCTTGAACAAAACTACTTACATGAACTTTGCAGTCTTGAAGAAGAAAAAATAACAAGTAAACAAACATGCGCATTAATAAATGAAAATTGTGATAAGTGTTCTAATAGGAAATATAATAAAAATAAGAGGGTGGGGCTTCCCTGGTGGCGCAGTGGTTGGGAGTCTGCCTGCCAGTGCAGGAGACACGGGTTCGAGCCCTGGTCTGGGAGGATCCCACATGCTGCGGAGCAACTAAGCCCGTGAGCCACAACTACTGAGCTTGCGCGTCTGGAGCCTGTGCTCCGCAACGGGAGAGGCCACGACAGTGAGAGGCCCGTGCACCGCGATGAGGAGTGGCCCCTGCTTGCTGCAACTGGAGAAAGCCCTCGCACAGAAACGAAGACCCAACACAGCCAAAAATAAATAAATAAATAAATAAAAATTAAAAAAAAAATAATAAGAGGGTGGGGGCACCTACTTTAGATAAGGTCATCAGAGATAAGAGTCATGTAAGGTGAAACCAGAAAGATAAGGAGCAGCTAGCCCTGCAAAGATTAGGGAGAGGTTATTCAGCTAGAGGAAAGAGCAAGTGCAAAAATTCTGAGGCAAGAAAGAGCCTGTGATGACTAGGAATAGACAAGCCAGTGTGGTCTTGGGGGAAAAAAAGTAAAAAGTGGTAAATTTTATATTATGTGTATTTTACCACAATAAAAAATGTAAGAATTTTTTTAGAAAACAAATTTTCTATTACTCAACACAAGTTAAATTCCATGTGTCAAGCAATTAGAAAAAGGCTGTTTACTTATATTTCAAGTACTGGATTCCTGCCCCTAAACTCAATTAGTGAAATATTTTTCCAGACATCCATGTTGATATTTGTAGTAGAAAGCAAATGTAATTGCCCTACCCTAGTTGAGTTCCTAAATATCAATGTTTCTTAGGAACAGAAAATGAGGAAGGCAAGCAAAGTGTTCAATTCTAGATTCAGTACTCAGTAAGCATCAGTCTGTGGTCCCACATATTCTTTCTTTGTCCTTGGGAAACATATGTTCAGGGTCTTCTCCTTTGAAAAGCTTTTGTATTGAGGTATTACTTCCAAAGTCTATTGAATATTTTTCTTTTAAAAACTATAACAGGGGCTTCCCTGGTGGCGCAGTGGTTAAGACTCTGTGCTCTCAATGCAGGGGGCACAGATTCGATTCCTGGTGGGGAATTTAAGATCCTGCATGCTGCATGGCACAGCCAAAAACAAAACAAAACTATAACAGTATAAACAGGCATACAATGAAAAATGATCGAATCTCTCCCATGAAGACCTTGGTCCTGCTTCCTGGATTTAACGTTATGAGCAGTTTCTGGAATTTTGTATCAATACATGTGCATATCCACGTTTAGGTTATAGATCCCGCGTGTGTGTGCACGTGCAAGCGTGCATGTGTGTGTGCGTGTGTCTTCTCTAGAAGGAGACTCATTTCATTTCTGCTTTGTCTATAAACAAATTTTTAGCTTTTTAGTAAAAATGCCATTTAAAATCCACTTCCATATTCTGGACAATATCTCTAGTTTCTTTCTCCCTCCCTCCCTCCCTCCCTTTCTTTCTTTCTTTTTTTTTTTCTGCAAAAAGCTTTATTGTTTCCATTTGGTCCAAGGCTTGGGAAAGGGGTCCAGGGGGGTTAAAAAGCTGCCGCTGGGGGGGGGGGGCACAGATTCGATTCCTGGTGGGGAATTTAAGATCCTGCATGCTGCATGGCACAGCCAAAAACAAAACAAAACTATAACAGTATAAACAGGCATACAATGAAAAATGATCGAATCTCTCCCATGAAGACCTTGGTCCTGCTTCCTGGATTTAACGTTATGAGCAGTTTCTGGAATTTTGTATCAATACATGTGCATATCCACGTTTAGGTTATAGATCCCGCGTGTGTGTGCACGTGCAAGCGTGCATGTGTGTGTGCGTGTGTCTTCTCTAGAAGGAGACTCATTTCATTTCTGCTTTGTCTATAAACAAATTTTTAGCTTTTTAGTAAAAATGCCATTTAAAATCCACTTCCATATTCTGGACAATATCTCTAGTTTCTTTCTCCCTCCCTCCCTCCCTCCCTTTCTTTCTTTCTTTTTTTTTTTCTGCAAAAAGCTTTATTGTTTCCATTTGGTCCAAGGCTTGGGAAAGGGGTCCAGGGTGGTTAAAAAGCTGCCTAGTGGCTGCAGAGAGGGGCTTCAGGCAGAAGCCCTGACACCAGAGGGGCTCCTCGGAGGCCGCTGGGCTCTGGAGGCTCTTAGTCATGCTTGAGGGTGAGCCTTTCGAAGAGATACTGGCCCAGCCCAGCCTGGGGACCAGCCAGCCTGGGGAGATTAGTCAGGTGGTCGCCATCTTCTTCATGAGCTTCACCTGCTCCTCCAGGAAGCAGCTCTCCCGGAAGTCACAGAGGTGGGGGTCTGTGCGGGCAGAACCCAGGGCGTGCAGGTCCACAAGGACCTGGTTCAGGTTCTCCCTGAGCACAGCGGCTTCCATAGAGTCCTGGGTTTTACCCCACTCATCTTGAGATAGCTTCGGCCGCTGTGCTGGTTTTGCCTTTTCAAGAGACACTCGGCGCACTCACGATTCTCCTCAGCCAATTCACAGAAAAAGTGGCCCATGCCCTCCAGAGCTACATCGTCACTACCAGAGAGAGGTAGGTGTAAGAGGCCTGCAGATGCATGTTGACAAGGCAGTTGACGGTAGCCTCTACCTTGGAGGAATAATTCTGACGAATCCGGGAGCTCATGGTTGATAGGTAATAAGGAGTTAAGCTCAAAAAATGGTGTTGGCTGGTCCCGGTGGCCGAGGATAGCTGAGTGGCTGATTGTGAAGGTTGTGACTGGAAAAAAGGATGGGGGTTGGTCAGAGTTTGGAGCAAGGGGCATCCCTGCATCTGTTCCATCCAAACACTGTTGAAGTAAGAGACAGATATGAGGGACCGCCGAGCGCACTGCCAATATCTCTATTTTCTTGTGAAGATGATTTTGTTTAGGGACTTCCCTGGTAGTCCAGTGGGTAGGACTCCGCACTCCCAATGCAGGGGGCCCAGTTTCGATCCCTGGTCAGGGAACTAGTTCCTGCATGCATGCCACAACTAAGAGCCTGCATGCCACAACTAAAGATCCAGCCTGCCACAACTAAGACCCGGTGCAGCCAAAATAAATTAATTAATATTTTTTAGAAAACAGATGATTTTGTTTGGCCTGAGGCGTCCCAGCACTGGAGCTTACAGGCTGTTGGGTGGGGCCAGGTCTCGGTGCCATGGCCGCAAAATGTCTCCCTCCAGACAGAGTTCACTTCCCTGCTATGTCCACCACCAGCTTTTATGACCCCAGAGAGAGCCATAGCCACCCCCGCCCCCTGCCTCCCCAGGAGACCCTCCAAGACAAGCAGGTAGGTCTGGCCCCGACTTCTGTGAAGTCACTGCTTTTGCCCCGGGACCCCTGTGCGTGCAGGACCTTGTGCACACCCTCCAAGCGTGGAGTCTCTGTTTTCCCCAGTCCTGTGGTGCTCCTGCAATCAAGCCCTGTTGCCCTTCAAAGCCAAATGCTCTGGGGGCTCTTCCTCCCCATGCCAGACCCCTAGGCTGGGGAGCCTGGCGCGGGGCTCGGAGCTCTCCTGTGAGAGAACTTCTGTGATATAATTACTCTCCAGTTTGTGGGTCGCCCACCCAGGTGGTATGGGATTTGATTATATTGTGAGTGCGCCACTCCTACTGTCTTGTGGTTTCTTCTTTATGTCCTTGGATGTAGAATATCTTTTTTTGGTAGATTCCAGTCTTTTTTTATCGATGGTTGTTCAGCAGTTAGTTGTGATTCTGGTGTGCTCGTGAGAGGAGGTGAGCTCAAGGTCCTCCTACTCGCCGCCACCTTGTCTCTGTCCTCGAAGATGATTTTGTTTATTTCTATTTTAGTGATTTGACAAGGGCTCCATTTAGATGAGGTCATATTCTGATGCTTTTCCACTGATGGCCAGTGATTCTCCTTTAACTCTAGTTTTGCTCTCCCTGCTGTGCTAATGAAAGCCGCCTGAGAAAGGGTCTGGGAGCCTCCCTGTACAAGAGGAGTTTGCTCAGTCCCCCTTTTTCTCAGGATACCCTTCCCAATTTTCACTGACTGATCTCACTCCTCCACAAGATGTGTCCTGGAGCAAACTATGTGCACATAAGCAGCACCTTGCTGTTTTCATTTAACAATTAATATTTCCATTCCAACATGGTTCATATAGATGGACCTCATTCTGCTCAACAATTGTTATGTGCCTTGCTCAGAAAGGCATTTCTCACTCTAAAATTATAAAAATGTTGCTCATGCTTCTTATGGTTCTTTTAATGATTTAATCACCACACAATATATTGATTCATATGGAATTAATTTTGACATATGGTGTTATCTATTTTCCAAAAGAGTCATTCTCTGATTTTGATAGTGGCCCCTCCTTTTTATTCTCCTAATGACCATATTTTTCAATAGAACTTATATGTATTAGGTGAAAGTACTGCTTTCTACTAATTGACCCACCTAAACCCAAGATAAAGTGAGATGTGGATGGCCTTGGTAATTTATTCTATTACTCTGGTCCTTGGTGTCCTCAGCTGAAGAAGAAGAGGAGTTAGATTAGATGGCCTTGAGAGATCCTTCTCGTTGTACAGGCAGAATGTGACTGGGGAAAGATTTCATGACCTCATTCTGTGAAGGTATGAATTACCTAATAACCCAAGGCAGTGCTTTCACATAGTATCTTCCCTCTTCCCTTACAAGCACAGTGAGTACATACTGAAAGCCTGCAGAATGCACTGACTGGCAAGTTCAGTGCTCTAGGCTAGCTGGACTGGGCCTAGCTATATGACAGGGGATTTGCCTGGTTCCTCTCTCAATGACTAACTTCCTGCTCCTGATCACTACCTACCAAGAAAGGGAATGATTCTGGACAGGCTCCTTGTGCCTATTTTTAAGAACAACCTGGCTTTTAATTAATGTAGTGCCACAGTGTTTGTTACTGTTTGCCTTATCAATGTGGCTGTCTTGAGTCTTAAACTCTGAAAGTTAAGAAACCGTCAGGGGCGAAGGATCAGGATCCCCATGCCTACTATAAGCCAGACTCAGTTCTACTCCTCTCTCTGCCTTCATTCTGTGTTGGGGCCTTGAGCACTTCCATTCCCTATTCTGGGCCTTAAATACCACACATTTGCTGCAATTCTCCTTTTTGTACTTCACCCAGTTTTAAACATAACAAGTAAAGAGAGTGCTTTCCTTGCACACTTAAAATGAGTTATTTCCAGAACTGGTTTCCAAGCAGATGCACAGTTGCCCTGTGTGTGGGATATTCAGGTTGGAAGCCAGCAGACAGTACAGGGCTTCTTTGTAGACAGATGGGGATTAATTTCTAAGTTACACAAAGGCATTAATTTTTGTAAATCATGAGCAATCCATCCCATGGCATTTGAATAAGTTGACTTCAATTTGTTTAAAATAAAAAATAAACACACAGACAAATGCAAACAAGTGCACATGCAGTCATCATCTTGCTGTTTAGCTGAGAAGCTGTTGGTTCCAGGGAAGTGTTCATCTAAGGAGACCTGTGTAATGGTTAAATAAGGGCCTGAACCATGGTTTCACCTAAATGTAAATCACTAATTGGCAGAGCAGAGGACTTTACAAACCACAGACTGTAACTGAAATTGAGAAAGATGCTGTGATTCACTACAAAACAGCTCTCATTGAAATGAAGGAAGCAAGAAGAACAGTAGGTGACTAGAGTATTTCTAACTCCTAAAGGAGTACTGTCTTTATTTCTAAGTCCTAAGGGAGCAAGGGAGTCTTTATAGACAGCACAGCCAGCAATTCATTTGAGAACCAGGGATGCCCTTGATTCACTTCAAGCAGTGAGATGAGAAACCTGGTAGAACTATCTGTCCTGAGGCAGCAGGGTTACTGGGCGGAGGATTGGTGCTCCAGAAAAGGCATAGAGGGACCAGGGCATTCCCATACAGAGGTGAAGCCCACTACCTAGTTCAGCTCCACATCTCTTCAGGGCTAATCTTATGTACCCATTCTCTCATCTGAAACACTCTATGGAACCTCACCACTGGCAGAAATCTGGCTAGGGTCAGAAAGTTCACATTCACTGCTCACCAGTGCCCCCTACTGATAACCTCAAACTCGACACTCACATGTCTTGGCCACAGTTTCCAAAGAATCCAAAATTGACTGACTTCTGGAACTGAGATGTTCCTCAAATTTTTCCACAGATGTCTGTAACTTAAGAAACCCAAAATTAGGAAATAATTCACAGACTGTTGCCTTATTTTATTAACTTTGTGAACTGTCATTTAATGATAAAAAAGGGTAGTTAAAATATTGCTATTCTACACGAACAGAAGTCAATACAATATAATTATTAAACTTCTTAAAATGCAAGATGTTCTAATGCCTTGAAATGTGGCACACTTACCCTGTTAATGCTTTCTTTGATATGGGAAATGAAATTGTATAGAGTATCACTAAAATAGGAGAGAAAAAAGAAAGTAAATCTTTGTGAAATATTGAAACAGTAGGTAACAGATTTGATTCCATAAACATGGCTGGCCTCTACCTAGTGCAGCATCAAAACGGTGCTTGATCAGAGTTGAAGACTCAACTCTGAGAAACCTTAGTGCCCAGATGGAAAAAAGGAGAACACTGACTTTTCCTGATCATTTCCAAAGCAAAACACTTTTTTGTTTTTTTTAAATTTACTCTACAAGGATCTTAAATGAGGTTGCATTTTAGCAATTCAAGTGGTTACTGCAGTAGAACAGACCAGCTTTCATTTTTATGGCAAACATGGCTTCCCCCAAATTCCTGGATACATCTTAATCTAATGACTATTATTTTGACAGTAAGAATGAGATAATATAGAGACAGTTCTGGGAACAATATTAATTTCTAATGAAAAAGAAATTTTCACAATTATTCCTCAAATAAATATCCCTCTTTTGAAAAAAATCAGACAAGGGTCATCATTAAAAATTTTTACAGATTTTTGGTTTTTAAATCTATACAAATGCAAATATCAATTTTTTTTTTTTTTTTT
>NW_006770548.1:1361561-1382357 GCF_000442215.2 Lipotes vexillifer | reverse complement strand
GGACGCGCAGGCTCAGCGGCCATGGCTCACGGGCCCAGCCGCTCCGCGGCACGTGGGATCCTCCCGGACCGGGGCATGAACCCGCGTCCCCTGCATCGGCAGGTGGACCCTCAACCACTGTGCCACCAGGGAAAACCACAAATATCAATTTTTGAACCCCAATAGGACAACTCTTCATACCAAAGTCTTATGGATGCTCCAAAAGACTATTTTTTTTTTATTTTTTTAATCTATGTATAGTATCATGTCACATAGATATTTTATTCTTTTTGTTGCAATGGTAAATGGGAGTGTTTTCTTGATTTCACTTTCAGATTTTTCATCATTAGTATATAGGAATGCCAGAGATTTCTGTGCATTAATTTTGTATCCTGCTACTTTACCAAATTCATTGATTAGCTCTAGTAGTTTTCTGGTAGCATCTTTAGGATTCTCTATGTATAGTATCATGTCATCTGCAAACAGTGACAGCTTTACTTCTTCTTTTCCGATTTGGATTCCTTTTATTTCCTTTTCTTCTCTGATTGCTGTGGCTAAAACTTCCAAAACTATGTTGAATAATAGTGGCGAGAGTGGACATCCTTGTCTTGTTCCTGATCTTAGAGGAAATACTTTCAGTTTTTCACCATTCAGAATGATGTTTGCTGTGGGTTTGTCATATATGGCCTTTATTATGTTGAGGTAGGTTCCCTCTGTGCCCACTTTCTGGAGAGTTCTTGTCATAAATGGGTGTTGAATTTTGTCAAAAGCTTTTTCTGCATCTATTGAGATGATCATATGGTTTTTATTCTTCAGTTTGTTACTGTGGTATATTACACTGATTGATTTGCGTATACTGAAGAATCCTTGCATCCCTGGGATAAATCCCACTTGATCATGGTGTATGATCCTTTTAATGTGTTGTTGGATTCTGTTTGCTAGTATTTTGTTGAGGATTTTTGCATCTATATTCATCAGTGATATTTGTCTATAATTTTCTTTTTTTGTAGTATCTTTGTCTGGTTTTGGTATCAGGGTGATGTTGGCCTCGTAGAATGAGTTTGGGAGTGTTCCTTCCTCTGCAATTTTTTGGAAGAGTTTGAGGAGGATTGGTGTTAACTCTTTTCTAAATGTTTGATAAAATTCACCTGTGAAGCCATCTGGTCCTTTTGTTTGTTGGAAGGGAAGATTTTTAATCACAGTTTCAATTTCAGTGTTTGTGATTGGTCTGTTCATATTTTCTATTTCTTCCTGATTCAGTCTTGGCAGTTTGTGCATTTCTAAGAATTTGTCCATTTCTTCCAGGTTGTCCATTTTATTGGCATAGAGTTGCTTGTAGTAATCCCTCATGATTCTTTGTATTTCTGCAGTGTCAGTTGTTACTTCTCCTTTTTCATTTCTGATTCTATTGATTTGAGTCTTCTCCCTTATTTTCTTGATGAGTCTGGCTAATGGTTTATCAATTTTGTTAATCTTCTCGGACCGGGGCACGAACCCCTGTCCCCTGCATCGGCAGGCGGACTCTCAACCACTGTGCCACCAGGGAAGCCCTCGCCTTCTTTTTTAATTTTGTTTATCTTCTCAAAGAACCAGCTTTTAGTTTTATTGATCTTTGCTATTGTTTTCTTTGTTTCTATTTCATTTATTTCTGCTCTGATCTTTATGATTTCTTTCCTTCTGCTAACTTTGGGTTTTGTTTGTTCTTCTTTCTCTAGTTCTTTTAGGTATAAGGTTAGATTATTTGAGATTTTTCTTGTTTCTTTTTTAAAAATTATTTATTTATTTATTTATTTATTTATTTAGGGCTGTGTTGGGTCTTCATTGCTGTGCGTGGGCTTTCTCTAGTTGTGGCAGACGGGGGCTACTCTTCATTGTGGTACACGGGCTTCTCATTGCAGTGACTTCTCTTGTTGTGGAGCACGGGATCTAGGTGCACGGGCTTCAGTAGCTGTGGCACATGGGCTCAGTAGTTGTGGCTTGCAGGCTCTAGAGTGCAGGCTCAGTAATTGTGGCACACGGGCTTAGTTGTTCCACGGCATGTGGGATCTTCCTGGACCAGGGCTGGAACCCGTGTCCCCTGCATTGGCAGGTGGATTCTTAATCACTGTGCTACCAGGGAAGTCCCTCTTGTTTCTTGAGGTAGGATTGTATTGCTATAAACTTCCCTCGTAGAACTGCTTTTGCTGCATCCCATAGGTTTTGGATCGTCATGTTTTCATTGTCATTTTTCTCTAGGTATTTTTTGATTTCCTCTTTGATTTTTTTCAGTGATCTCTTGGTTATTTAGTAATGTATTGTTTAGCCTCCATGTGTTTGTGTTTTTTACGGATTTTTCCCTGTAATTTATTTCTAAGCTCATAGCGTGTGGTCAGAAAAGATGTTTGATATGATTTCAGTTTTCTTAAATTTACCGAGGCTTGATTTGTGACCCAAGATGTGATCTATTCTGGAGAATGTTCCACGTGCACTTGAGAAGAAAGTGTAATCTTCTGTTTTTGGATGGAATGTCCTATAAATATCAATTAAATCTATCTGGTATTGTGTCATTTAAAGCTTGTGTTTCCTTATTTATTTTCTGTCTGGATGACCTGTCCATTGGTGTAAGTGAGGTGTTAAAGTGCCCCACTATTATTGTGTTACTGTCAATTTCCTCTTTTATAGCTGTTAGCAGTTGCCTTATGTATTGAGGTGCTACTATGTTGGGTGCATATAATTGTATATTATAGGTGCATATATATATATATGAGGTGCATATAATTGTTTTATCTTCTTCTTGGATTGATCCCCTCATCATTATGTAGTGTCCTTCCTTGTCTCTTGTAACATTCTTTATTTTAAAGTCTATTTTATCTGATATGAGTATTGCTATTGCAGCTTTCTTTTGATTTCCATTTGCATGGAATATCTTTTTCCATCCCCTCGCTTCCAGTCTTTATGTGTCCCTAGATCTTAAGTGAGTCTCTTGTAGACAGCATATATATGGGTCTTGTTTTTGAATCCATTCAGCAAGCCTGTGTCTTTTGGTTGGAGCATTTAATCCATTCACATTTAGGGTAATTATCGATATGTATGTTCCTATTACCATTTTCTTAATTGTTTTGGGTTTGTTTTTGTAGGTGCTTTTATTCTCTTGTGTTTCCCGCTTAGAGAAGTTCCTTTAGCATTTGTTGTAGATCTGATTTGGTGGTGCTGAATTCTCTTAGCTTTTGCTTGTCTGTAAAGCTTTTGATTTCTCCATCGAATATGAATGAGGTCCTTGCCAGGTAGAGTAATCTTGGTTGTAGGTTCTTCCCTTTCATCATTTTAAATATATAATGCCACTCCCTTCTGGCTTGTAGAGTTTCTGCTGAGAAATCAGCTGTTAACCTTATGGGAGTTCCCTTGTATGTTATTTGTCGTTTTTTCCCTTGTTGCTTTTAATAATTTTTCTTTGTCTTTAATTTTTGTCAGTTTGATTACTATGTGTCTTAGCATGTTTCTCCTTGGTTTTATCTTGCCTGGGACTCTCTGCACTTCCTGGACTTGGGTGTCTGTTTCCTTTCCCATGTTAGGGAAGTTTTCGACCATAACCTCTTCAAATATTTTCTTGGGTCCTTTCTCTCTCTCTTCTCCTCCTGGGACCCCTATAATGTGAATGTTGGTGCACTTAATGTTGTTCCAGAGGTCTTTTAGGCTGTCTTCTTTCTTTTCATTCTTTTTGCTTTATTCTGTTTCATGGCAGTGAATTCCACCCATTCTGTCTTCCAGGTCACTTATCCATTCTTCTGCCTCAGTTATTCTGCTATTGATTCCTTCTAGTGTATTTTTCATTTCAGTTATTGTATTGTTCATCTCTGTTTGTTTGTTCTTTAATTCTTCTAGGTGTTTGTTCTTTAATTCCTCTAGGTCTTTGTTAAACGTTTCTTGCATCTTCTCGATCCTTGCCTCCATTTTTTTCGTGAGGTCCTGGATCATCTTCACTATCATTATCCTGAATTCTTTTTCTGGAAGGTTGCCTATCTCCACTTCATTTAGTTGTTTTTCTGGAGTTTTATCTTGTTTCTTCATCTGGTGCATAGTCCTCTGCCTTTTCATTTTGTCTATCTTTCTGTGCATGTGGCTTTCATTCCACAGGCTGCAGGATTGTCCAAAAGACTGACTTTAAAAGAAGAATTTGATAGAACCATTTGGAAATCTACAAACCTTATGGTTTTATGAATAAGATTAAGACATTACCTGAAAACAATAAACATATTAAAATGAAAAAATTAAGGATGAGAACAGAATGCTATTAAAGTATAAAAGCAGAGACTAAGAAAGGGAACTTATAAAAATAGCAGAAATTAAACAAATAGAATAACTACAAGATACAGTATGGAAATATGATGGAAAATAGAACAAAAGACAAAGAGATGAAAAATAAGTAGGTAGTAAAAAAAAAAAAAAAATTAGAGGATCAATGCAGGAGATTCAGTGCATGCCCAAAATTGCAGATCCAGGAAAAAAGAAGAGTGAAAAGAAGGTTTTCAAAGATATAATAAAAGAAAATTTCCCCAAACTGAAAGACACAAGTTATAGGTCAAAAGTAATTCCCCAATGCTCAGGGCTGTGACAAGGCACATCAAACCACATTGCTGTAAAATTTTCAAACTCTAAGGATAATGAGAAAATCCTAAAAATTTCCAGAAATAAAAAAGCAAGTGACATACACAGGATCAGAAATCAGAATGGCAGCAGACCTCTTAGAAGCACACAGAGAGCTATAAGACAATGGAGCAACGCTTTACAAATTTTGAACAAAAAGAACTTCCAGTCTTGTACAAGGACATAGCTGTGCCAATTGCTTGTAGTCATCATCTGTTCTGAGTGGTCAGTACTCAGGTTGGGGTTTTTTTTAAATTACTTTATTGAGGTATGATTAACACAAGAAGCTGTACATATTTAATGTATACAAGTTTGGAGATAACTATATAACTGTGAAACCATCTCCACAATCTATGCCATAAATATATCCATCACCTCCAAAAGTTTCCTTTCACCCTCTTTATTTATTAGTAGTAGGGATAAGAACATTTAAAAAAGATTTACCCTCTTACCAAATTTTAAAGTATACAACAGAGCATTGTCAAGTATAGGCACTATGCTGTACAGGTCTCTAGGATTTATTCATCTTGTATAAACTGAAACTTTGTACCCTTTGACTAATTCTGCCTGTTTCCCCCACAACTCCCCCACCAACAATCACCATTCTACTCTCTGCTCCTATGAGTTTGATTATTTACACTCATATAAGTGGTAGCATATAGTTAGTATTTGTCCTTCTATGTCTGGCTTATTTCATTTAGCATAATGTCCTCCCGGTTCATTCATGTTGTCACAACTGGAAGGATTTCCTTCTTTTTTAAGGCTGAAGAATATTTCATTGTATGTACATACCACATTTTCTTTTCCATTCATCCATTGATAGATATTTAGGTTATTTCCATGTCTTGGCTATTGTAAATAATGCTGTGATGAACATGAGAGTGCAGATATCTCTTCAAGATCCTGATTTCAATTCCTTTGAGTATATACTTAGAAGTGGAATTGCTGGATCATATGGTAGTTCTATTTATAATTTTTTGTGGAACCTCCATACTGTTTTCTAGAGTGGTGGCACCAAGGAATTCCCTGGCAGTCCAGTGGTTAGGACTCCGCGCTTTCACTGCCAAGGATGCAGGTTTGATCCCTGGTCGGGGAACTGAGGTCCTGTAAGCCACGCAGTATGGCCAAAAAAAAAATTTTTCTTTTAAATTAGAAAAAATAAAGTGGCTGCACCAATTTCTACTCCCACCAACAGTGTACAAGAGTTCCCTTTTCTCCATATACTTGCCAGCATTTGTTATTTTTTTAATGATAGCCATTCTGACAGGTGTGAGATGATATCTAATTGTGGTTTTGATAAGCATTTCCCTGATAATTAGCAAAGTTGAGCACTTTTCATATACCTGATGGCCATTAGTATGTCTTCTTTGGAGAACTGTCTATTCAATTCCTTTGCTTGTCTTTTTTTTTTTTTTTTTTTTTTTTTTACCACTAGCAACCCTTCTACATGTTTCTATCCTGCTCCTTCTCCTATTTTACTCAGAAGCTATTTCTTTTGGATGCGCAGGCCCAGCGGCCATGGCTCACGGGCCCAGCCGCTCCACAGCATGTGGGATTTTCCCGGACCGGGTCACGAACCCGCGTCCCCTGCATCGGCAGGCGGACTCTCAACCACTGCGCCACCAGGGAAGCCCCCTTTGCTTGTCTTTTAATCCGGATATTTTGTTTTTTGTTTTTGTTTGTTTGTTTTTGCTATTGGGTTGTAGGTGTTCCTTATATGTTTTATATTAACCCTTTATCAGATATATGGTTTGCAAATTTTTTCTATCCCATGCGTTGCCTTTTTGTTTTCTCTTTTTTCTTTTTTTCTTTTGGCTGCATTGGGTCTTCATGGCTGCATGTGGGCTTTCTCTAGTTGCGGTGAGCCAGGGCTACTGTTCGTTGAGGTTCATGGGCTTCTCATTGTGGTGGCTTCTCTTGTTGCAGATCATGGGCTGTAGGTGTGTGGGCTTCAGTAGTTGTGGCACGTGGGCTCAGTAGTTGTGGCTTGCACGCTCTAGAGCACAGGCTCAGTAGTTGTGGCACACGGGCTTAGTTGCTCCGCAGCATGTGGGATCTTCCCAGACCAGGGATCAAACCCGTGTCCCCTGCATTGGCAGGCAGATTCTTAATCACTGTGCCGCCAGGAAAGTTTGCCTTTTCATTTTCTTTGTTTCATTTGCTGTGCAGAAACTTTTTACAGTTGACCCTTAAACAACATAGGTTTGATATTCATGGGTCCACTTATATGCAGATTTTTTTCAATAAATATAGTTGGCCCTTTGTGTTCGAGGGTTTTGCATGTGCAGATTCATCCAACCATGGACAGAAATTTCCATCTGCAGTTGGTTGAGTTTGTGGATTCAAAACCTGAAGATATAGAGGGCTGACTATGGGACTTGAGCATCAGTGGATTTTGGTATATGTAGGGTCTCCTGCAACCAATCTCCTTTGGATACTGAGGGACGCCTGTAGTTTGATGTAATCCCACTTGTCTATTTTTCCTTTTGTTGCCTGTGCTTTTGGTGTCATATCCAAGACATCATTGCCAGGACCAACGTCAAGAAGCTTTTTCCCTATGTTTTCTTCTAGGTGTTCTGTGGTTTCAAGTCTCATGTTTAAGTCTTTAATCCATTTTGAGTTGACTTTTGTGTGTGGTATAAGATAAGGGTCCTTTTCCATTCTGCATAAGGACCCAGTTTTCCCAGCATCATTTGTTGAAAAGATTATCATTATCTCATTGTGTATTCTTTGCATGTCTCATGCTGTATTAAACATTTAAAACATAACCCCTGGGCTTCCCTGGTGGCTCAGTGGTTGAGTGTCCGCCTGCCGATGCAGGGGACACGGGTTCACGCCCCGGTCCGGGAAGATCCCACATGCCGCAGAGTGGCTAGGCCCATGAGCCACGGCCACTGGGCCTGCATGTCCGGAGCCTGCTCGTCCGGAGCCTGTGCTCCGCAATGCGAGAGGCCACAACAGTGAGAGGCCCGCGTACCACAAAAAAAAAAAAGAAACAGAAAAAAAACATAACCCCCTAGATGGTCCATGTAATAGAGTACAGTGCAACCACAGAAATGATTTTGTAGATGAAACAGAAATATGGTCATTAAATATTATTAAATTTAAAAAACAGATTGCAGAATAGTCCATAGAAACAATCCCATTTTTATTTTTGAAAATACACAAAAATAGGGCTTCCCTGGTGGCTCAATGTTTAAGAATCCACGTGCCAATGCAGGGGACATGGGTTCGAGCCCTGGTCCAGGAAGATCCCACATGCAGCAGAGCAACTAAGCTCGTGCACCACAACTACTGAGCCTGCACTCTAGGGCCTGCGAGCCACAACTACTGAAGCTTGTGTGCCTAGAGCCCATGCTACACAACAAGAGAAGCCACTGCAATGAGAAGCCTGTGCACCACAACGAAGAGTAGCCCCTGCTCGCCACAACTAGAGAAAGCCCACGCACAGCAACAAAGACCCAACGCAGCCAAAAGTAATAAATTAAATAAATAAATTTAAAAAGAAAGAAAGAAAATACTCAAAAATAGAGCAGAGTTAGTGGTGGTTCACAGAGTAAGTTGATTCAGAGGCAGACTTGAAAATCTGACAGACCCAAGATCTCTGCCCAAAACTCCCACTCAGTTTAGATGTGCTCCCTTGGATGGAGTCTTTCCTGACGCCCCCAGTCAGAGCTGGAAGCCTGTCCTTCGGGCTCCCAAAGCATTGGATGAAACCTCTACTACAGAATCTACAAATTTATATTTAGAGTGAAAAGTCTAGATTCTTTATTTTAGTTTGTTCTGCATCTGACCCTCTTTCCTGTTTGAGGAGTTCCTCAGGTTAGGGATCTTGGGGAGGAGCAGAGTCTCTTTCCTCTTCTTGAGGCTGAGGGTGCCAGAGGCTTGCTTTCTGAGCTTTTCCTGAATGCTGAGCTCTCTCCTCACACACGCCTTGCCAGACTGGGAGTCAGGAGAAAAAGACTGTGAGCTCTCTTTTCTGGTCGCTATGGCAATAGTAGTAGAAAGATGGAGCGCCATGGGACTGATAAAATTGTCCAGGACTCAGGACTTCCCTAGTGGTCCAGTGGTTAAGACTTCACCTTCCAGTGCAGGGGGTGCAGGTTCGATCCCTGTTCGGGGAGCTAAAAGATTCCACATGCCTCGCAGCCGAAAAACAATAAAACAATCCAAACCCCCCCCCCCAAAAACAAAACAGGAGCGATTTTGTAACAAATTCAATAAAGATCTTAAAAAGGGACCACATCAAAAAAAAAAAAAGAAAGAAAGAAAAGGGACCAGGACTACACTGACTACAATGCAGGGGAGGGTCTAGTGCATTCTGGGCAGGGGATAGTGGGCAGCAGAATCTGCCCTGGACTAATTATGAGACTTTGTTTGGGAAGTTGTCCATGGCAGGTAGTTGTTGGCAATTGTACAACTGTGGCAGAAACTTAAATTGGCCTCATTTTCTTCCTTGGAAATTAGATTCCTGATCCTCACCCTCCATGCACTGCCACCCAGATAGATGACATTCCCAGACTCCCTTGCATCTAGGTGTGGCCATGTGAGTAAATTTTAGCCACTGTGAGATATAAGCAAAAGTGTTGCATGCAACTTCCAAGAAGAATCCTAGGGAATTCCCTGGCAGTCCAGTGGTTAGGACTCTGTGCTTTCACTGCCATGGGCCTGGGTTCAATACCTGGTCAGGGAACTGAGATCCTGCAAGCTACATGGTGTGGCCAAGAAAAAAAAAAAAGAATCCTAAAGGGACAGGAAGATACCCTTCTTCCTTCGCTCATCCATCAGCTGTCTGGAACTCTGATGTAACAGCTGGAATTGCAGCAGCCTCCAAGCAGCGTGAGGATGGCAGGGGTGGGGGGGTCATACTTTAGGGATGGCAGACCACACTGCTGGAAGGAGCCAGATCCTTGAGGTCCATGAAGCCATCATTCTAGCCCTGGACCACACACTTCAGGATGATTTTTGCATTAAAGAAAAATAAACGTCTTTTAAAAATTTCTATTATTATAATGAGAATGAGTGTATATACGTCAATGCACCTGAACATAATCCTAACTAATAAAATGAACCACCCAATATCTTTTAATAACTTTTAACACTTTAAAAAATTTAAATTAACATATGAAATTTGTATGTGTGTGTGTGTGTACACAGTTCTATGAGTTTTAACACAAAATTAGGATTCATGTAACCACCATTACAACCAGGATATAACACAGTATCCAAAATAAATCCTTTATTCTGTCTGTTTGTGGTAAAGCCCAGCCCACACCCATTACCCTTGGTAATCACTGATCTGATACCCATCCCTATAGTTTTGCCTTTCTCAGAATGTCATTTAAATGGAATCATAGAGTATGCAACCTTTGTGATTTCTTTCGCTTAGCATAGTGCTTTTGAGATTCAGCCATGTTGTTGTATAGCAATAGTTTATTCCTTTTCATTGCTGAGTAGTGTTCCATCATACGGACATACCATAGTTTGTTTATCCATTCATACATAGAAGGACATTTGGGTTGTGCCCAGTTTGGGGTGATTATGAGCAAGGCTACTATAAACGTTGTTGCATAGGCTTCTGTGTAAACATAAATTTTCATTTATCTAGGATAAATACCTAGGAGTAGAACTGCAGAGCCATATAGTGAATTATGTTTAATTTTATAAGAAAGTGTCAAACTTTTCCAAAGGGGCTGTATCATTTTGCATCTCCACCAACAAGATTTCCATTTGGTCTATATCCTTGCTTGGCACTTGGTATTTTCAGTTTTTGTTTGTTTTAATTTTAGCCATGCTAACAGATAAGCAGTAATATCTCATTATGATTTCAAGTTTTATTTCCAAAATGGCTAATGGTGTTGAGAAACTTTTCATGTATTTATTTGCCATCCATATGTTTTCTTTTTTTTAAAAAAATTATTTATTTTTATTTATTTATTTTTGGCTGTGTTGGGTATTTGTTGCTGTGTGCAGGCTTTCTCTAGTTACAGTGAGTGGGGGCTACTCTTCCTTGTGGTGCACGGGTTTCTCATTGCAGTGGCTTCTCTTGTTGCGGAGCATGGACTCTAGGCATGTGAGCTTCAGTAGTTGTGGCACACAGGCTCAGTAGTTGTGACTCGCGGGCTTTAGAGCGCAGGCTCAGTAGTTGCAGCGCATGGGCTTAGTTGCTCCATGGCATGTGGGATCTTCCCGGACCAGGGCTCGAACCCGTGTCCCCTGCATTGGCAGGCGGATTCTTAACCACTGCACCACCAGGGAAGTCCCCATGGTTCATTTTATAATCTATTTGTGGTCCTTAGGTTATTCATTGGTTATGAGACTGATCTGTTTTCTCAAATATGACTGATTAAAAAATAAGGATCTGGGTAATGGATATCCATTGTCTGGTGTGCCCAGCATCCAGCTCTAATGGGGAATTGCTTCTTTCTGCATCCACAAAGTGATTCTGGTGAGGACTTCCAGTCACAGCCCCCTCCCCTCACCCCCCCACAACCTAATAAACAAGCCCATCAGAAGCTTTCACTAGGATTTTCAAATTGTAACTAAGGGGTGAGAGTCTCTTTTTCTGTGTTAATAAGAAGCTGGTCTCTAGTAGGAGAGAATGAAGTATAGATGGAGAGAGAAGCACAGAAAAGAGACAGATTTTGCTTTCATTTCATTCCCCGTCCTTACCAGATTGGTTAAGAGAGCTAATATATCCTCCTTTTTGTCCAGGCTAGTTTGAGGTGGGTTTTTATTTGAGTCATAACAAATGCAATCTGAATGATTAAGGCTTCTTTTGAGATATCTTAACCTCATATGCCCTTTCTATACATTTGGGAAAACATGTACTTTCAAAACACAATATATAAATCCATGTCTTATTGATTTGTAGCATCTCTTTATGTTTGAACTCTGTACCATGCCTTATCATTTTCCTGCTGCCAAATTTACAGTGGTATGCTTTCTCTTTCTCATTTAAAAATTTCTCATTCTGCACCACATTTCTGATAAGCACTTATTGACAGAAAACAAGGAATCTAAAAACTTGGGGGTTGTTTTTGCCAGAATTTATTAAAATTATGATTTTCTGCTTAGCATTTAAATCAATATTGTAAGCTTGAAATTTTTTAAATAGAGAAGAGATTCTTCAGTGTCCTTATCATCTGTTCTCTCTATATAAATACTATTTATTTTTTGCCAGCCATCTTGTAAATAATCATTAACAGAAACTCATTTCTGGGAATTCCCTGGCGGTCCAGTGGTTAGGACTCCATGCTCTCACTGCCGAGGGCCTGGGTTCAATCCCTGGTCTGGGAAGTAAGATCCCACAAGCCACATGGCCAAAAAAAAAAGAAACTCATTTTACTACAAAAAAAAGAAGGAAATGAAAAATGAAATAAAGAAAGGAAGGAAGGGAGAGAGGGAGGGAGGAAGGAAATATCAAGAAGGACTTAATGTTTCAAAAAAAGTTTTTTTAGCTACAGAAATCTTATTTCTTTATTTATTTGTTTGGCTGCACTGGGTCTTAGTTGTGGTATGCTGGATCTTTTTTTTTTTAGTTGCGGCATGTGGGATCTAGTTCCCCTACCATGGCTCAAACCCGGGCCCCCTGCGTTGGGAGCATGGTGTCTTAGCCACTGGACCACCAGGGAAGTGCCTTAGCTACAGAAATCTTGATCAAATAAAATGTAATACAAAAGCCCAGAGAACAAAAAAATTAAGCCTAATTTATCTGAAGCAGTAAGATGAGAGGAGCCTGATTATCTGCAGTACTCTACCATCGTTATGAGTCCTAGAGCCTAGATTCCTAGGGGAAAGAAGTCTGTCAGCATCTGGGAAATGTTTATTTATCAGCAGAATCAAACACTTCGTATAGAGCATTTTGCTTTTCTCACTAAAGGAATGTAAGTATACAGTGGAAAAGATACCTAGTCTTTTAAAGAATTCCTAATTTTAAAGAATTCCTAATCTAGAATTTTTAAAGAAATTCTGGCTCTTTCGACATGAAAGTACTAGTGGTGATGCTAAGTGATACATCTTTACTGTTACAGAAATAATAAAGTATATTTCTGCTTTGGTGTTATGATTTCTATGATACCTAAAGATGTCCTGTTAATAACTTACTACTAAGAAATGAACAAGTTAATTTCCTCAGTGACTGCCACTTATTCATTTACAAATTAATATAGTAGCCCTAATATTTGCTTATATATACACACACACATATATATGTAGCGAATAAGAATATGTATAAAATTTAGGGTATTTTTTTTTTTTTTTTTTTGCGGTATGCGGGCCTCTCACTGTTGTGGCCTCTCCCGTTGCAGAGCACAGCCTCCGGACGCGCAGGCTCAGCGGCCATGGCTCACGGGCCCAGCCGCTCTGCGGCATGTGGGATCTTCCTGGACCAGGGCATGAACCCGTGTCCCCTGCATCGGCAGGCGGACTCTCAACCACTGCACCACCAGGGAAGCCCTAGGGTATATCTTTAAAAATACCATTTCAAAGTGAGAAAATCAGCCTGAACTATGACTTAAGAATTCATGTGCTATATTCTTGACCCTAAAACAAATATTAACTAATTTCCTAATTCTGATGATCTGAAAAAAAAAATTAAAGGGCAGAATTTTAGGCAGAATAAATATAAAATTACTTGAATATTGCATTTCTCTGAGAAGTTCTTTAGCTTAATATTTAGAGAGCCCAAAACTGTGGCAGCCATAAGTCACAGTGACAAGAAAGCAAATAAAGAGTAATTATTAGATGAGCTGTAAAGAATGCTATCATGCTGAAACTGAATTTTTCGACTACTGACATTCCATTTTCTGTTTCGCTCAGAAGAGAGGAGCTGTCTCATCCACTTTGAAAGGTTTGTGTACCTGTCACATTTGTCTTTTGCAGTTTTCTTTTTCTCCTCAAACTGTTCCAAGAGGCCTTTTGATTTTCCAACTGACAAAGGAAGAGGAAATAAGCCTCCATCTTTTGTATCTCTTCCAAACAGCTGGGGTTTTGTTTGGTACTTTATGAAAATACTAGGTTCACTCTGTTCAATGGAAAAAAAAAAATAGCATTTCACACATAAAAATATTTATAGCATGCACTATTTTCTATACAAAGGCAGAGTCACACTTAAGTGCAAACCATAAAATACAATATAGCATGTAGTATTTCCTTTTTATTTCATATGTACCAGAAAATTATATTAAAACAAGCAACTCTTTTTACTAATATAATTTCTGCCTTACCAGACCAGAGGTATTTAAAATGTCAGCTAAAATGGCTTAAAATCAATTGCATAAATTTAAAGGCAGCAACAGAAAATTATGCTGTCTTGAGATGATGTGTTAACGTTTTTATATTAATAAGTTTAATTCAAATTGCTGTTGCTCAGTTGCTGATGAACTAAACTTGTTGATAAATTTGACTGTGATGCAGGCATATGATGAGCCATTTCCTGCATTCTGAGGCAAAACTTACTCTGGAACATTCAGGCAGTACATTTTCTCCTTCATATCACTGAGTACCAATTTTTGTACTAAAATATTTATCTCAGATCATACCTTAATAACTTAAAGTATTGACCTAATCTTATTCATTAAGCCCCTATATGATGCAGTTACATCTGTGTATAAAGTTAAATCTGGTTCTACATCAAAATAAGTAGATATATAAAAATATTTCTGACTCACAAAATAAGATAGGCTGGTCTCAAAAAATCAAGAGATTCTGTTCCTCATTCTGGCCCTTATTCATCATCTTAGGCCTCAATATCCTCATCTCCTTCTTCAAGGAGTTAAATGTCATGCAATATTTCGCACTCCCTAGGAGTAGTCAAAGTACTTGTACTATTCTAATGTATTGTTTTAGTAATGGAAGAAAATGCAAATATAAATATGTTTTCCATTTCACACTACCAAGTCAAATGAGTCACCAATCAAGCACAAATCTATTTAGGACAGTAATCCTTAGAGATGTACAACTCTAAAATATAACCCAGCAGAATAAGTCTTATTTACAGTTTATGTCCATGACTGTGAAACATGTGCAGAGATTCTGGGATTCAGACTTACATCCAGAGGATTCTGTTGTGAGTGTTTTGAATGTCTCAAGTGGACACCAAAGTCCAAGGGTGTTGACGGGGTCTCTGAACTTTCTGGACAGAACTGGGATCCAAAAAGGAACTGGGAATCACTGAGACCAGAGTAATCAGTCTGATTATTATTCCAGTTAGATGACTTAGTGCCCCTGAAATTAAGCAAGAAAATACAAGTATATCAAGTGGGCAAATGAAACCATAATTCAAAACTATTTTAGAATATTCTGGGCAGAATGCTAGCTTTTTTTGACCTCCTAGTCCCCTGCACACTGCCAGTACTACCTGTAAAGAAACAAGGAAATTTTGAATGCCAGACATTTCAATTACAACAACCTGGGAACAATCAGATGGAATTTCAAACATTAAGGACTAACACCATTATTCCTTGTACTATAACATTATGGACTATAACACCATTTTGGATATCAAAGTTCACAAAATCTTTAGGGATTAAGAGAACATTATCTTTTAAAAGGTTGAATTTGTTCATCACTAAGGGAATAGATTAAAAATAAAATATTGCTTATGCATATAACTGATGCAGTAGTCAGAAGCAATAAGCTAGATTTACATATAACCATATGGATAAGTCTCAAAAATATAATTTTTGAGTGCAGAAAAAGTAAAAATTTAATGAACTCTCTCATACATTAATGTAATTTATAAGGCTACATCATACACACCAAACAAGTATGTAACTGAGTATGTAGAAGGTTAATTGGAAGGATACATATTAACTCTCCTAGACTCTGTGTCTGTAGGGAAGGAAAGGAGCAGGATTGGAGGGAGAGAAGGAGCTATAATACAACAAACACAAGATAGACCTAGATATGGACTGAATGTTTGTGTCCTCCAAAAATTCATGTGTTGAAGCCCTAAGCTCTATTTTGACAGTTTTTGGAAATGGGGCCTTTAGAAGGTAATTAGGGTTCGATGAGGTGAGGAGAGTGGGACCCTCATGGTAGGTAGGATTAGTGTCCTTTTAAGAAGAGACACCAAAGAGCTTGCCGTCATTCTTTCTCACCATGTGAGGACACAGAAAAAGGCAGCTGTCGGCAAGCCAAGAAGGGAGTCTTCACCTAAAACCAATCATGCTGGCATAGGGTTCTAGGACTTTCAATCTCTAGAACTGTGAGAAAATAAATTTCTGTTGTTTAAGCCATCCACTTTATTGTACTCTGTTATGGCAGCCCAAGCAGACTAAAATAGGCCTCATCCAGACTGAAGAATATGATCAACTCAGGTTTGCACACAGAAAGATCCATTAAACATTGTGTTATTCCCTTTCACACTTTTAGTGTCGTATCCTTGCTTGTTCTGAATACTTCCAGCTTTGGACTTCCAACTTGCTTCCCATGGATACCTATGCCAGTCTAAATCTCACATATGAAGGGGATAATGATATTGATAATGATACAATCACACTTGAACACAGTGTGCTAAGCCTACTACAGAGACAGCACATAAGTGGACAGACAAGTAAAATATATAGTCTTCAAGTTTTACTTGAAAGACACCTCAGTAACAATTTGTGTTACTTAATGCTGTTGTGTAACCCAAGAAAACATGCTTTTCATTAAAACACACACATGCAGATCATTCCTTTTCCAAATGTTAGATTTAAAATAGATAGCCTATAAGTACATATTCTAAGCTAAACGAATCATTATTTATTAATACAAGACAAAAAGAAACCCTACTTGCTCAGAACAGAGAAATTATTTTGACTCATAGAATCATTTTCTAAGATTAGCTAAGGTAACAGGCTGCACACATATAATATGATTTGCATAATCACTGCTCAAAATAGCTAAATAGCTCTCTGTGTCTCCCCTCTTAGGTCAAAGAGAATAAATAGCTGGGCTGGAAAAGAAACAGCTCTGTAAGCCTACAGAAGTCCTGTAGGATTCACATCTTAAAGCTACGATCTGGAATTAAGCATAGATTTTTTTTCCCCTACTCTGTATCAATTGTAAGCTCTTTTTTTCTTTTTAAGAAAAACAACAACAACAACAATGTTTTAGGTTTTTTGCTGTCTTTAGGAAGGTGTTAGGAAGAAAAGAAACTATCCAATGATAAAAGCATACCACAACAATTGGAAATCCCTTAATATATACTACTTCTGGGGTACGCCCACCAAGTTAGCAATGGCAGGCCTACTGCATGGCTAGTGGACACCAATCTAAGTACCTCAGTGGAGTAGTAGAGGGGGCAGTATCTCAATGAGCCCTGTCAACAGTTGGAGTGGTTCTTGATTTCATAGTGCCTACAAATTGTACTACACAACTGAACACTTATCTGAACATTGTCTTGAGTTTGATCCTTGCTGTTTCAATAGCAATTGCTCCAAATGAGGTGAGAGTTTCCAGATGTTGGACCATGTCTAACTCTCATAGTCCCTAGGTCCAGTGCTGGACAGAGTCATTACTCAATTAACACACATAGCCATTGATACTGCTTTTATAATCAGAAAATAGGCACAAGGAAAAAGACAAATATGGGAGGGTGCAGTGGTGACAAGAGAGGGAAGAGAAAGGGAAGAAGCTATATCGGGTAACCCTATTACTATAAACTAATAGGAAGGGGAACCTGTTTCTATGAAATCAGTGCAACTATAAGATCTTCTTAAGTATCAGAGTATATAACCAGAAAACTTACCCAGAGCCTGAGGGAATACTGAGCATCTCTTTGATATTCCAGACATTAAAGTTCATGTCTTATAATTATTCCTTTTAAAAAGAAGAGAGGAACATTAATTTAAAAGGTTAATATACTATAATTTTTTCCAAAGATTACTTTACTGGTGACTATTATATGTAGACAAGGACATCTCAGCAGTTATATTCGCATCCAATTGGTGAAAATACCCATTACCTATGTGCCAGAAATAGGTTTTGTGGTTTGTTTGTTTTGGGTTTTTTTTGCAGTTAAATTGCATACAAATTCCCCTCCTTAATACCAGAGAGAGCCCAGCCACCTGTGAAACAGTAAATTTGCCTTCCATCCTTTGCTCTCTTGTTTCTTGTTCTGCCACCCTACTAATAATCTGCTTTTAGAAAAAGACCAATAGGGCTTCCCTGGTGGCACAGTGGTTGAGAATCCACCTGCTAATGCAGGGGATACAGGTTTGATCCCTGGTCCGGGAAGATCCCACATGCTGCGGAGCAGCTAAGCCCATGTGCCACAACTACTGAAGCCCATGTGCCTACAGCCCGTGCTCCACAATGAGAGAAGCCACCATAATAAAAAGCCCATGCACTGCAACGAAGACCCAACACAGCCAAAAATAAATAAATAAATTTATTTTTTTAAAAAACTGGCAATAAGAAAAAAAAACTGGCAATATTGTCCAGCTTGGTTCACAGGTAAATTTTACCAAACATTTATGGAAGAAATTATACTAATTCTCTATAATCTCATCCAAGAGATAGAAGCAGAGGGAACACTTTCTAGCTCATTCTATGAGCCCTGCATTACCCTAATAATATAACCAGACAAAGACATTACAAAAAAAACTACAGACCAGTATGTCTCATGAACATAGATGCAAAGTCCTCAACAAATTATTAGCAAATTGAATCCAACAATGTATAGAAAGAATTATACACAACAACCAAGTCATGCAAGGCTAGTTCAACATTTGAAAAATCAATTAATATAATCCATCACATCAACAGGCTAAAGAAGAAAAACCATATAACCATATCAACAAATACAAAAACATTTGATAAAATCCAACATCCATACATGATAAAAACTCTCAACAAAGTAAAAAATAGAGAACTTCCTCAACTTGATAGAAAACATCTATCCCAAAACCCAAAGCTAACATCATACTTTTTTTTTTCATTTTCACTGGAGTATTGTTAATTTACAATGTTGTGTTAACATCATACTTAATGGTGAGAAACTAAAAGCTTTCCCACTAAGATCAGGAACAAGGCAAGGCAAGGATGTCTCCTCACCTCTCAACACATCATATTGGCACATGATCAGTTAGACAAACCAGTAGAACAGCAATAGATCTATTTGAAAATGTAATAGTCTATTATAATATAGCAATAGATCTATTTGAAAATGGAAATGTAATGTGCATATGATAAAGGTAGTATCTCAAATATATTGGGGAGAGATAAACATCTTAAAAAGTAGAGTTGGGATAACTGAATGGCTATATGAAAAAAAAATCGGATCTAGTCCTTTCACCATATACTACAAAATATTCCAAATGGATCAAAGATAAAATAATAATGAAACCATAAAAGCACTCGGGTGGGGGAACTGGTAAATTCCTCTATAGCCTGGAAGTGGGGAAAACTTTGACTCAAAATCCAGAACAAAAAAAATCACTGACAAATTTAACTACATAAAAATTTTAAAAAGAAAATTTTGTATCACATAAAAGTTATAGAAAATGGTCAGGACATATGAGCCAACAGTTCACAGTAAAAGAAACACAAAGGCCCTTACATGGGAATTCCCTGGCGGTCCAGTGGATAGAACTCCTTGCTTTCACTGCTGCGGGTGCGGGTTCAATCCCTGGTTGGGGAACTAACACCCTGCAGCTGAGTGGCACAGCCAAACAAAGAAACAAACAAAACAAAACAACCCACAAAGGCCTTTATATATATGTGAAAATATGGGCAATTTCACTCACATTAAAAGAGATACAAATTAAATCATACTGAGACTATTTTCTTTCCTATGAAATTGGTAGAAATCCAAGTATGATGATGTATTCTGTTACTGAGGCTGTGAGGAAAGAAGCACTGTCATGTACCTCTGGTGGGAAGGCCAAATGGTATTTCTCTGTGGAGGAGAATTTGGCATTATCTAGGACATATATATGTAATTAGCATTTAATCCAGCAATCCTACTTCTAGGGATCTATCCCAATAATACTATGGCAAAAACACAAAATTGTATATACACATGCCTTTTCAGTGCAACACTATCTTATTATAGCAAGGCCAGAAACAACCCAGTGTCCATCAGCTGGGGAATAGTTGAACAAACTATGGTACACTCACACAATGGAGTTTTATGGAGCTGTTAAAAGGAGTAAGGAAGATTTCTTCTATATACTCTGGCAGTGACCTCCAGGATATATTGCTAAGTTAAAAAAAGCAAGGTGAAGAACAGTGTGTGTGGTATGCAGTTATTTCATCCAAGAAAAGGCAGGGTAATATGAATATAAATACACACACACGAATGTGCTTATATTTTTCTTAAAAAGGGAGGAAAGAAGGGAGGGAGTGAGGGAGGGACATATAGAGAAGATAGATAAACTGAAAACCAAAAAAATGTTTATCTTTATGGGGAGGGTGGCAATAAGGTGAAGAGCCTAGAGAGGGAAGCTAAGCTAGACCACTCCAAATGTAGCAGTTTTCAGTTTCAACTTTAGAATTATGTAAGTATCGTTACATGCAGTCACACAATTAAAATTAAATCAAAATGGGGGAAAAAATAATCCCAGCAAAGAAGCAAAGTGAAACAAGCAAGGTGGTGATTGACCCCCACAGAGAGAGTTTATTTCTTATGCCTCTAAATATGGTGATGTGACTCCACATCCCTGGTGGAGTGTATCCTAAGGAAAAAATAAGCAACACAGGAATCTGTGTATCTGTTTTCATATATATATATATAGCAAATAAATAATTATATTAATGTCATTGGGAATCAAAAATTTCAGTGTATGATAAAAGAGATACAAATATAAAATCAATGACACAATTAAACAAAAACCCTATAATCCTATGTTTGAAATAAATTGAAAAATCATTAACTCTTGATGTATTATTCTCTTTAAAAATATGTTTCATAGCTCCATCCACTGAAAATGCCACGAAATAATGACCAACCTTATTACCCAGATTTGGGTCTTGAAATACCATTCCTCACTAAAAGGAACCAGGTCTGGGGCAGGAAATGTGCAAGATGAGTCTGAGACATTGCCTTGTACCAGACAACAAGGAAGTTATCAAAGATTACTAGGGCCAAAGACTACAAGAGAGCTAACTTAAAGGGGCTTTCTCTGTTAAATTTATAATTATATTTTTAAAAACCCTCATCAGTCACTTTGGAGGGTAGGTAACCAACCCATTATTCTGAAAACT
>NW_006770548.1:1336201-1361457 GCF_000442215.2 Lipotes vexillifer | reverse complement strand
AATATATAGATGAGAAAAAGGTCTTTATAGAAGCATCCCTGCTAATAAACATAGAATGAATGGTAGAATTAGATCATCATCATTTTGGAGCCCTAAAGAAAATAAAGGATCTAGTAAATGATCATTAATGGCTGCTAAAACCAAGATGTGAAGGGCTGATAAGGGTACTTGATACTGGATAGATCAGGCTGGCAACACCTAAACCTCTGGATTGATCTTTTCATCACAAAGAAAGATCCAGACTTAGTATGCACCTCCTGATGAGGTTGAACAGGAGGTTCTCAGCATTAACAAAGAAGTATACATACCAAAAATATTGAGCCTTAATTTGATTAAGCTTCTAGATGTAAGGACCAGTTTACAGAAAATACAGGGGTTAAATGGCACAAAATGAATGCAATCAGCAAAATCCAGAGAGTGGGAAAATCTACAGTTTAAATGACCCTATTCTTTCAACCCATAAAAGGCAAGAGGAAAGAAGGTGTGGAAGACTATAGATTTAAAGAGATGTATAGGGACTTCCTTGGTTGCGCAGTGGTTAAGAATCCGCCTGCCAATGCAGGGGACATGGGTTCGATCCCTGGTCTGGGAAGATCCCACATGCCGTGAAGCAACTAAGCCAGTGCACGACAACTATGGAGCCTGCACTCTAGAGCCCCCGAGCCACAGCTACTGAAGCCCACATGCCCTAGAGCCTGCAGCCCAGGCACAACTACTGAGCCCACGTGTTCTAGGGCCCATGTGCCTCAACTACTGAGCCCATGTGCTGCAACTACTAAAGCTCGTGCGCCTAGAGCCTGTGCTGCACAGCAAGAGAAGCCACCACAATGAGAAGCCTGCTCACCACAACAAAGAGTAGCCCCTGCTTGCTGCAACTAGAGAAAGCCCGTATGCAGTAACAAAGACCCAATGCAGCCAAAAAAAAAAAAAAAAAACCAAAAAAAAAAAAGTTTTTTTAATTAAAAAAGAAGAGATGTATAAGTCACATCAACCAAGTACACTTGACCTTGAACAATGCAGGGGTTAAGGGCACCAACCCTCAGTGCAGTTGAAAATCCAGGTATAACTGGCTCTCCGTATATGTGGTTGCTCTACATCTGCAGTTCCACATCACAGGACTCAACTAACTGCTTGTGTAGTACTGTAGTATTTACTATTGAAAAAAATCCACATTAAAGTGGACCTGTGATGTTCAAACCTGTGTTGTTCAAGGGTCAACTGTACAGGTCCACTTATTCTGGATCCTGAATTGTAGGAAAACAATCAAGGAAATTTAAACATTGACTAGTTACTTAATAATATTAAGAAATTGTCATTTTAAGTATGATCATGATATTTTGGTTATGATAAAAACAGAATCTTTATATATACCTAAGTTTTAAATGGATGAAATAATCTAATTTTTTTGTGCTTTGTGTTAAAACAATGGAGATGGGCTTGGGCAGCTGGGGAGGGGTACAGATTGGCCTTGGGTTGATAATTGATGAAGCTAGGTGACAGGTACATTGGAGTTCATTCATCAAGAATCTCTACTTTTATATGTTTGAAATTTCCCACAATAAAAAGTGAATAAATGAATAAATACCTTGTATTAGGTGACAACTCCCAAAGTTGCTACCTCTAGCCCAGACCCTTCTCCTGAACTTCAGACTCCTATATTCAACTGCTGACTTGATATCTCTACTTGGATGACTAATATGCACCTAAAACTTAACATATCCAAAACCGAGATCATTATCTTTCCTCTCAAACATTCCCCATCTAGTCTTCCATTCTAGTTAATGGCAACTTCATCTTTCCAGTTGCTCAGGCCAAAACCTAAGAGTCCTCCTTGACTCCTCTTTCTCAAATCCAATCTTTAGGCAAATACTAAGGTAATTCCTACAAAACATATCCAGAAATTTAACTGGGTATCCTGTATTTTTATTTGCTATATCTGACAACCTCATTCCACTGCCACAAGCTTGGATTACCGCAATCCAAACTGGTCTCCCTGATTTCACCCTTGTTCCAAGTTATAGTCTCTTCTCTAGGAAAGGGTGGAAGTTACTCTAACCATAAGTCAGATCATATTAGCCCTTTGTTCAAACTCTTCACTGCAGCCAGAGTTCTCATGGTTTTCTTCTGTGTCCTCTGCAGTCTTCCTTAACCTTGCCTCTCTCCCATTTACACTCCATTCCATACCTTTATGGGGCTCCTCACTATTGCTCTCCCTTACTTGATACACACCAGCTTCAGATCCCTTGCCCATTCTGTTCTTTCTTGGTCTACTCCTTCCTCAGATATCAGCATAATAGGCTATCCCACCTCCTTCAGGTATTCTCTCAAATTATTCAAAATTGTAAAACCTCAATAATCACTATGGGGAATACCCTGGCGGTCCAGTGGTTAGGACGCCACACTTCCACTGCAGCAGGGCATGGGTTGGATCCCTGGTCAGGGAACTAGGATTCTGCATGCCACGTGGCACAGCCAATAAATAAATAAATAATCACTATGTCTCTCCCCTGCTTTTTCTCCACCCTATCATTCTAATACACTACATATTTTATGAATTTATCTTATTTTGCCTGTCTCAGCATGCACACCCATGCCTACCAGAATGTAATTAAAGTTCTCTGAGGATAGGAATTTTTGTCTGTTTTGTACACTGCTGTATCCTCAAAATCTAGAAATTGTGCTGGCAAATAATAGGTGCTCAGAAAATATTTATTGTTAAATGAGTAACTAAATGGGAACTAAATTACGACAATGGAGCAAATCTTTCCAAGTATCCACAAATTTAAAATATATGGAGACTTCCCTGGTGGTCCAGTAGGTAAGACTCTGCACTCCCAATGCAGGGGTCCCTTGTTCGATCCCTGGTCAGAGAACTAGATCCCACATGCGTGCTGCAACTAAGAAGTCTGCATGCTGCAACTGAAGATTCCTCATGCCATAACTAACACCCGGCACAATAAAAATAAATAAATAAATATTTAAAAATATATATATATGATTTGTTTTCAGTTATTGCATTTCAACTCCCTAATCACAAATTTTATTATATATTTTAATAAAGGAGATGAAATAAATATGGGATTCCTGAGTCCCATGTTTACTTATTTCTTTGATAGTCGAGTTTTTTTCTTCCATTCACACTAGCAGAATTTCCTCCATCTAACGTCTAGATTTAGAATCCAGACAATTTTTGGACTTCCCTGGTGGCACAGTGGTTAAGAATCCGCCTGCCAATGCAGGGGACACGGGTTTGAGCCCTGGTCTGGGAAGATCCCACATGCCAGGGAGCAACTAAGCCCGTGTGCCACAACTACTGAATCTGCACTCTAGAGCCCACGAGCCACAATTACTGAAGCCTGTGTGCCACAACTACTGAAACCCACGCACCTAGAGCTTGTGCTCCGTGACGAGAAGCCACCGCAATGAGAAGGCAGTGCACAGCAACAAAGAAGAGCCCCCGCTTAACGCAACCAGGGAAGACCCAAGCACAGCGATTACCAAACGCAGCCAAAAATAAATAAGTAAATAAATAAATTTATTAAAGAAAAAAAGAATCTAGACAATTTTATACATATCACTATAAGGCCATTATTTAAGGCCATTATAACTACATATAGATAATAAATCCTCTATTGTCTTCCATTTCTGTTTATGCTGACAGAGGAGAGTAATTTATATAGCATGTGGTTTGGGGTTTAGAATGACTACTCCCTAGGTTCCAGACCTAACTTACTCTTGAGGTTTCTTAAATGTGGTTGAAGAAATTCCATGGTTACAGCGACTATGCTTAACGACCACCTGGGGCTTGATGTGTTCAGTCTCAGGTTTACCTGTCCTCTCTGCATTCACCTGTCACCATGCTATCTGTATACATGCTTTTTTTTTTTTTTTTTTTTTTTTTTTTTTTTTTTTGCACGTGGGATCTTAGTTCCCCGACCAGGGATAGAACCCACACCGCCTGTTGTAGAAATGTTAACCAGTGGACCGCCAGGGAAGTCCCAGGTGTATACATACATTTTTTTATCCCGCGTCTCCTGCAACGGCAGGCGGACTCTCAAGCACTGCGCCACCAGGGAAGCCCTGTATACATGCTTTTATATTCTCAGAGGGCAACGCTCCTTGCAGATGCTAGTACAACAGTAATGAAGAGGTAGTCATTCTTAGGTAGGACCTTAGCCATTCTAAGGTAAATGAAAACTGAAATGCACACTTTAAAAACTTTCAAGGGCAGAGTTCCCTCTCTCTCTTATTCCCCAATCCCATTAAAGGAAGCATAAAAGGAAGAGAAAGGTTTCAGTGCATGCGACTATTTCCACAAGAAGGGCCTTGGCACGGTGATGGGCAGGGAGGAGTATGTGGGCTGAAGAGGGTGTCCTAAGGGGCACAGAGCCCTCCCATCTGACCCGGTCTTCAACTCTAAGAATCCTGAGGCCACGGTGCGAGGTCCTTCAAGGCCCCCTACGGCTCCTCCATTTGGCCACAGGTTAAACTAATTTCTCACTCCGACTTTGTGGCCCCTCTGGCCTCCACCAGGCCTGCCTCAACCTCGCGTACAGTCACTCTCTCTCATTTTCAGTCTCTTCTTTTCTACCAGGAGACATGCCCCAGAGTAAATCATTCCCTGTCGTTTCCAGAGACCTCCAAGGGATTTTCCGTCATAATAATCAAAGACCAATCCCAGTGGGTTTCCCTGGTTTCCGGTTCACCCTGACATCCGGGGCGTTCTCTCTTTCTCCTGTCTCTGAGGCAGGCCAGGAGGCCGTGGTCTCCAGCGCATCTGGCGAAAACAGCTCTCCAAGGATAAGCACAAAAGTCAAGTCCCTTGAAGAGCCAGGCTGGTCTTTCATCACAGGGAAAGGAAGGGCGACTAGGCACTCAAAGGTAAGACAAGTGGAGAAGCCAGCGCCCTGGGAAACTCCTCGAGATCCCCGGGAATCCCGAACCCATCCGCGAGGACCCGACGGCTCCCCAACCCCCCTCCCCGACCTTCACCCCACCCCGCTCCAGCCCGCCCTGTCCAAACCCCTCCGGCCTCCACCTCTGAGGGCCGGCTCGCGCCCGACCTGGGGTTGCGGGATCTGCCTCGAGGCCACTTGGTCCCGCAGAGGCAGCCTAAGCTGTGTGGCCACGCCCCCAGGGCGCGCTCTGACCAATGAGAGTTACTCCTCGCCCCCTGGGCCCCGCCCCCGCTGCGGCAGGCTGCTAACGGTTTTAACGGTCCTAACGGTTTCAACCGTTAACCATTTAATCGTGGGCCTGGCCTGCTAACCTACATTTCGCCGAGCACCAACACACCCACCCACGCGCACCTCACGAGATGGACCCTCCCACCTCCACACTCACACCTTGCAGTCCACCCACCCCTCACCAGGCATCCTTAGCCGATGAAGACCCTCTCAGTAGTCAACGCACGGTAGTTATAGATGGCTGGCTAAGTCATGAAAAGGGATGAGATCACCAATGAAGGAGTATGGATGGAAAAACAGATTGTATTGAGTCCTGGGACACACAACGTTTAGAGGCTTAGATGAAGAAAAAGCAGCAAAGGAGCCAGAGTGGGAGTGGTTAGGGATAGGGGAGGAACCCCAGGAGGGTGAGGTGCTGTGGAAGCCACCTGGACCATCCTTCAAAGAGGAGGAGGTTAGCTGTGTCAAATGCTGCTGATGAGTCAAGGAAAATGAGGAGTGAGAATTAATTATTGGTGACCTGGAAGGGAGCAGTTTTAGTGATGTAGTGGGGACAAAAACCTGATTGGTGTGTGGTTTCAAAAGACATTGCTGATAAAGGACTAGTATCCAAAATCTATTAAAAAACTCAACAATAAAAAAATTAAGTTGGCCGAAGAGCTAGACACCTCCCCAGAGAAGATACACAGATGGCAAATAAACATATGAAAAATGCTCAACATTATATGCATTAGGGAAATGCAAAATAAAACAGATAGCCCTATGCAACTTTAAGAATTGCCAAAATCCCAGAATGCTGGCAACACAAAATGCTGGTGAGGCTGTGGAGCAACAGGAACTCTCATTTGTTGCTGATGGGAAAGCTGAATGGTACAGCCACTTTGGAAGATGTTCTGGCAGTTTCTTATAAAATTAAATATACTCTTACCATATGATCCAGCAGTCATGCTCTTTGGTATTTACCCAAAGGAGATGAAAAGTTATGCCCACACAAAAACCTGCACATGGATGTTTACAGCAGCTTTATTCATAATTGCCAAAACTTGGAAGCAATTAAGTTGTCATCTTCAGTAGGTGAATGGATAAATAAACTGTGGTACATCCAGACAATGGACTATTATTCAGGACTAAAATATCTATCAAGCTATGAAAAGACATGGAGGGAACTTAAATGCATTTTACTAAGTGAAAGAAGCCAATCTTGAAAAGGCTACATACTGCAGGATTCTAAACAGTATGACATTCTGGAAAAGGCAAAACTATGGAGATAGTAAAAAGATCAGTAGTTGCCAGGGGTTAGAGGGGGAGGGTGGGCTGAATAAGTTGAGCACAGAGGATTTTTAGGGCAGTGAAACTATTCTTTTTGATACTATAATGGTGCATACATGTCATTATACATTTGTCCAATCCCATAGAAGGAACACCAAGAGTGAACTCTAAGGTAATCTATGGACTTTGGGTGATAATTCTGTGTCGATTTACGGTCAGCATTTATAATAAATGTACTATTCTGTATGTGTGAGAGCAGGAGGTATATGAGAAATCTATGGACCTTCCACTCCATTTTGCTTTGAACCAAAAACTATTAAAAAAGTCTATTAAAAAAATAAATTAAAAAAAAAAAGCAAGAGGAGAGATTTGGCATATCCATACAATGGAAAACTACTAAGCAATAAAAAGGAATGAACAACTGATAGGCACAGTGACATGGATAATTCTCAAAATAATTATGCCAAGTGAGAGAAGACAGACACACAAAAGAGTACATACTGAATGATTCCACTTACATAAAGTTCTAGAAAATGCAAATTATAGTGACAGAAAGCCAAACAGCAGTTGCCTGAGTGCCATAGAAAAGGAATACTAATGGGCAGAAAGAAACTTTGGGGTGTGGATATGTTTACTACCTAGATTGTGGTTATGTTTCATAGATGTATACATAGATCAAAATGTGTCAAGTTGTACAATTTTTTTTTGTTTCTTGGCGGTGCCCTGTGGCTTGTGGGATCTTAGTTTCCTGACCAGGGATTGAACTTGGGCCCTCGGCAGTGGAAGTACAGAGGCCTAACCACTGGACTGCCAGGTAATTCCCTCTACAACTTTTTGACTTACCATTTTTAAGATTTATCTCTGTGGATTCAAGTATCTGTAGCCAGACCTACTAGAGAATGGACTTGAGGATATGGGGAGGGGGAAGGGTAAGCTGTGACAAAGCGAGAGAGAGGCATGGACATATATACACTACCAAACATAAGGTAGATAACTAGTGGGAAGCAGCCACATAGCACAGGGAGATCAGCTCGGTGCTTTGTGACTGACTGGAGGGGTGGGATAGGGAGGGTGGGAGGGAGGGAGACGCAAGAGAGAAGAGATATGGGAGCATATGTATATGTATAGCTGATTCATTTTGTTGTAGAGCAGAAACTAACGCACATTGTGAAGCAATTATACTCCAATAAAGATGTTAAAAAAAAAGTATCTGTAGCCAATTTATAGTAACTCCATTATTTCATTGTTTGATTATAGGCCAATTTTCTCATTGTCCTCTTGATAAACATTCAGCCTGTTTATAGTTTTTCCCCTATACAGATACAGCCATGAACATTTTTGTAGTTGTGAATACATGTGAGAGGGGATCTCCAGGGTTACTATACTAATAGGGTGGACTTTCTGGCTAGTAGGGCTTGTGCCAGTGACAAAGCCCTACTGAGTGTTTCCTGTTTTTGAACTTTTCGTTGGCAGAGTTTTAGAGGCTAATCGCCAGCTTCTTTGGGTTAGTAAAAGGAGTGAACTGTTCATGTCCCTGTGTTATAAATGAGAGAGACAATAATCTGCCCATGGCTAGCTTGGGATGGAACCATGGTGTCAGATACTTTCATGCTGCTTCTTTTGCTCCTCTGTTATGTTCTCTCCTCCTTCACTTGGGCCCTTGTAACATTCACCAACATTTGCCACCAGTTAGTGTTCCCAGTCACCACAAACTTCTGAGAAGTTGATAGAGCCTTATTCTTTTCTTTATATATAAATTTATTAATTTATTATTGGCTGCATTGGGTCTTTGTTTCTTTGCCCCTTGGAGGGAGGGAGGCTGGGGGGACTACTTTACATTGCGGTTGCACGGGCTTCTCGTTGCGGTGGCTTCTCTTGCTTCAGAGCACGGGCTCTAGGCACGCGAGCATTCAGAAGTTGTGGCTCCTGGGCTCTAGAGCATAGGGTCAGTAGTTGTGGCACGCAGGTTTAGTGCTCCCCTGCATGTGAGATCTTCCCCGACCAGGGCTTGAACCCGTGTCCCCTGCACTGGCAGGCAGATTCTTAACCACTGCGCCACCAGGGAAGCCCAGATAGAGCCTTATTCTGAAGCAGCATTTTTATCCTAAGAGCTACCAGCCCCTTTAGCATTTCTTCTAACTCCATGAAATGTGTTATAAATTTATATCCCTGGCAGTATGGTTACAGTTTAAAAAATGCAGGATTTGCCTGTAAAATGTTTGCTATTTCATTGACTGTGAGTTCTTCAGACTCCACTGTGGAGCCTTATATGTTTATATAAGAACTCTCCCAAGCTGTTAATGCTGAGGGACAGATTTCTCTCAGAGAGAAGTAAGAACAGAGCAGGAAGCACAAAGGGGTAGCAGGCTGGGCACTGCCTCACCAATCAGGAGCATTGTGTAGTCACAATATCCCTTTGTCACTAAGCAACAAGAAGTTGACCTGCTGAGATGCTCTTTCTCCAGAAGTAACCTCAAAAAGACAAGAGGAAAGTTTGCCTTTTCTGCTCCTTTCCCAGAAAGATGCAAAGTGCTTTAGTAGGCTCCTGGGTAAGAGTGTACTTTACATTAATCCTAGCCCCTGGCCCTGGGGTAGTACCTGAAATATGAATTACTCATGAGAGTAAAGTGAGAATGGTTTCATCCAGCATCCAGGCTAGAGGAGGACCCCAAAATGCCCACTCCCCCTCTGCCATTCTGAGGTCCCCCTACAGCTTATCTAGTCTTCCTGACACCATGCCCTCTTCCATGTGTCCTGGTCTCATGCCTGGATTAGCTGATCCTCTTGGTCCTCTGGCCACCCCATTTATTCCCAGTCCTTTGTTTGATCCCCCCAAACTTCTGTAGTTTGACTGCTCTCTAGACTGGGAACATCTTGAGGCTAAAGACTGCTTTCTTCTATCTGTATGCTCCATGCCTGGAATATAGTAAAGGCCCAGTAAATACTGTTGAAATAAACTGAATAGAGAGAAAGGAGTGTTTGACAATAGTAGAAGGATAGACAGATGAGTTGGATGACCCAAGCCCTCAGTGGGATGAAAAGATAAAGGGCTTCCCACTTAGGAGCCCACTTTGATGGCCAGAGGCCAGCTGGGAACAGGTTCTTTCTACTCAGGACTATGATCATGGCGTGGACTAGACACATTGTCCTCTCCAGGGGGTATTCAGGACAGTGAGGTTGGGCCATAAGAGTTCCCTGGCCAGACATGGTCATCCATGTTGTCAGCCTAATGACATCAGCACAGTACAGCTTCTTATACCCCCAATAGGTGCTCATTTCTGTCTTCTGCCAGTCCTTGTCTCTGAAATTCTCTCCAGAAGGTATCCACTGGTGGTGAAGTACTTCTTTGGGAAAGTTCATCCTTTGTTTAAGTTCTCCAGTTTCAGAGGGTGCCCTACTTGCCCCAGAATAACAAAGTGTGTAGCAAACAGGTGTTCTGTGACTTTGTCAATAGATGCAGAATATGTATCCATTTAATCCTGGCTTTTCAGTGACCTTTGACCTCTATTAACAATGCAGGGAAGACAATGAAGGGGACTTCCTCTCAGATCCCCCAGGGAAGGACCACGCTACTAGATGGTGGCCCTGTTCTCAAAACTCTGCTCAGTGCTTCCTAAGTCACCCCAACTCAGAACCTGTCTGGTCCCTTTCCCTGCTGAAGTCTTCCCTTGCTCTTGGAAGAGAATCCATATTCCTAACCCAGTCTAGGTCCTGTCCCTCCCTGACCTCGCCTACTTCTCCTCCTCTTGCTCACAGCCTTTTAGTCAATAAGGCCTCTTTTTTTTTTTTTTCAGTTCTTCCAACACAACTCTGTCTCTGGCCTCTGAATCTTTGCACTTGCAGTTCTCACCACATAGAGTGCTCTTCTGCTGCCCCTCACATGGCTGACTCCTTCCTTCAAGTACCGCACCCATTGTCATGAGATGCTGTCCCTACTCCCTGTCACTCTTGATCTAGTCATCAGGTTCTTTCTTTCCTGACTCTATTCACTTGTTTTACTCCCTCACCAGAAGGAAGGTTGATAGGGGCAGGGTCTTTCTGTCTTTTCACTGCTGTGTGTGTCCCCAGCCCATATTAGGACCCTATTGAAGAAAGAGAGAGAGAGAGAGAGAGAGAGAGAAAGGAAGGAACAGGGGGAGGGAGGGGGGAGGAAGGAAGGAAGGAAGGGGAGGGAGGGTGAGAGGAAGGAGGGGAGGAAGGAAGGAAGGCACCCTTTCCTTACAGACATAACCCTCCCAGGTGGGCCAGCACAGCTGAGGCCAACTTTTCTAATGGTGGATGGAGACACCTCTCTGTTGGCCCCTCTCCAGGGTGTCCCTCCTCCTCTGATTCTTTTTATTCTGTCAGGAACTCCCAGGAGAGGCTTCTAGCTTGGAGGCTCTGAGGTCTAGGACTCAGGGTGGGGGTTGGGGTGGGATTCACCCTCAAGCCTGCCTTGTTACAGCACAACAGTGGCTTCTATGGGCACTACAGAGGCCAATTCAAGTGTGAAAGTGCTCAAGAATATCGCCTTGCAGCCAAGCCCCAGCCCCCAGCAGTGTTCCTGCAGCGCTGTCAGGTACGAGGCAGCCCTGGGTGCAGCTGCCACGGCTGGGCCAGATTCTGCTTCTCTTAGGCCCCAAGAGCAATATCCTCAACCCTACCACAACTGGACTTACACTTGAGGCCAGCCTATCCCCAGGACTTGCATGAGGCCTGGCCCCTCTTCCCTGAAATGTCAGGTCCTCCCCCTATAGATACGTGGGTGGAGAAGAGCCAGTACCAGGCTGGACAGTTTTGCTCACTGCTCCTTCTAGATGGTGGAAGAGTCAGGGTCCAGGTGGGGTGCGTGACCATGGAGAGAGAGCCTCCAGGACCCAAGAAGTAAGCCTTGAGTTTTGCAGACGGCTGTCCTTCACAGATTCCTTGATGCCATGAAAGTCAATGGTCTAGCTCACAGTCAGCCTCGTAGTCCAGGGGCTCAGGAGTGAGTACGAGGCCTCCTCTGGTCAGTAAAACAGCATAGAAAGTGGCAGGTATCCACCCCCATGCCTAATCAAGGAGGACTGGAAAGGAGTGATGGCAGAATTGGCCTAGGGTGGCTGGAAAAGGCTTCCAGATAACAGGAGAGGGACGCAGGGCTGCAGGCCCTCCACTGCTTCCAGGCCTGGAGACAAGGAGGGGACACTGAGCATAGTCAGGGTCCCAAAAGTAAAAAGCCCACTCAAAACAGGAGAACTCAGGAGGGTATACATATAAAGGAGTAGGTGTGGGAGCTTCAGGGAAAGGCATTCTCACAGGATGGTAACAACCAAGTGGTCAGTACTGCTGGGCCTTAAGGAACAAGGGGAAGGCATGGCTCCTAGAACCCAGAAGGAGAGAGTGGTATGGAGAGGGCTCTCCTGAGAGAAGTGGTGATTTCGGGTAGAGAGACACAGCCAGGTAGGGGCGGGCCTGGAAGGGAGCCAAGAGAAGAAACACCTCCTCCCTCCTTCCCTCCATCTCCTTTCCAGGCTTCCTTTCAGGTCAGAGGGAAGTCAACCTGGTGAGAAGTATGCTCACATCAGACTCCTGGGAAAGATCAGGGTGGAGGAGGGCTGAGAGGGACCTGGAGGTGTGCCTGGAACATGCTCCGCCCACTGCAGCTTCTTATTGCCCAGCCTCTAGGCAGGTCCTACTTGACTGGCCATCTGGATTCTCTACAAATTGCTTTCCCAGGCCAAGAGCAGGGTCTTGGAGTCTGCCGTGCTACAGAGCTTGAACTTCCTTAGCATACCCAGTTGGAACAGCTGCCTGGTACTGCCTACTGAGCCAGGCCCAAATGCAACTCCAGACTGCTCGTCTGGGGCCACCTCCCTTGAGAGAGTGATGAGGTCTGCCTAGTACAGGGACAGAGATAACCTGGGCACTTCCTGCTGGGTGTCTGTAGTAGTCCTCAGTGGCAGCCCTCATCCCAAGGACCTGAATGTCCTCTTAGTCTGTCCCCCAGGAACAGAGTAGAGGACATATTTGGGGACATATTTTGATTGAAGTTAAGTCTTGTTACATGTTGGCATTATCAGCAACCCCAAAATAGCATGGTCTGTGTATCTTGGGCTTAGGTTGTACAAATGCCAAGTCTCCAGACTCTTTCTAGATCTAAAGCTGTTTTAATTAGTGGGACTACTCAGGGAAGGTGCACATTCTTTTTTCTTATTTGCTGAGAGATACCAAGTGTCAGCTGGCTGACTGCAGCTATTCTTGTTGAAAACCTTTCCAAGATGTAGCAGCCACTTACGTTTAGTTTGGGGCAGGTAGAAATTTTGTCATTCAGATGCAAGAAGATTCTTTTTTCTTTTTATTCTTCTTTTTTAGTTTATTTCTAGCCTTCACCTGTCTGACTCTTGGGAAATGTAATCCTGGTCTTGTTTGTACTTAAGGTCAGGCCAGAGTGCCAGGGCTCATGGTTGGAGGCAGGTCCTTCGTTGGTGGTGCCATGATTGCTGTGTCTCTGCCTCTGCCCCACCCCCCACCATACCTCAGTCTGCCACAGGGACTCCTCACTCAGTACCCCACTAATTGCACACTGCCCAGCCTCCAGAGAGACCCTTAGTCCTCCCACAGGCAAACATTGACCCATCCCAGGAAACCTACTTCTCTTCCAAGGTCTCTTTAGCTCAAACCCTAGCCCAAGCCCTACCTGCTCAGAGACCACGGATTTTACCACCTGAGTGGAAAAGGAGCTTTAGATGGTTTAGAAGCAAAGATGCAGGTGAAATTCTCCTCAGGGACAAGAATACTTAGAACTGCCTGGGTGGAGAGGAAATGACTGCACTTTTCACTAGACTCCCACAGTTGTGAGAATAAAACTCAAGTCAGTGGGAGTCGATAGATTATCCTGTCACTGTAAGAATAGTGAGTTTCCAAATTCAGACCTGCCTCCAACAGCAGAGGCATCCACATTCTAGGGCTGTGTACAATTTTAAACCTAAGGGTAGAGATGGGGGAGGGATTGGGGGGGGCAACTGGAACATGCCCCAGACCTCCAGATTTTTTAATTGAAATTTTTTTTGAGATGGTTGTAGATCCAGAAACAGTTGTAAGAATTAGTAAAGAGATATCCCTTTTACGCTTTGCCCAGTTTCCCCCAATGGTAACATTTTGCATATCTATAGTAAAATATCACAACTGGGACGTTGACATTGCTGCAATCTACCTATTTCATTCATATTTCCTCATTTGTGTGTGTGTATTAAGATCTATAAAATCTTGGAATTCTCTGGTGGTCCAGTGGTTAGGACTCCACACTCCTCAGCCCTCCACTGCTGAGGACCTGTGTTCGATCCCTGGCCAGGGAACTAAGACCCCAGAAGCCACGTGGCATGGCCATAAAAACCCATAAAAATCTATAAAATCTTTTTTTTTTTTTTGCGGTACGCGGGCCTCTCACTGTGGTGGCCCCTCCCGTTGCGGGGCACAGGCTCCGGACGCGCAGGCTCAGCGGCCATGGCTCACGGGCCCAGGCACTCCGCGGCATGTGGGATCTTCCCTGACCGGGGCACGAACCCGTGTCCCCTGCATTGGCAGGCGAACGCTCAACCTCTGCGCCACCAGGGAAGCCCTATAAAATCTTTTAAAAATTAATTTTAATAACAGTATAGCTGATTTACAATGTTGTGTTAGTTTCTGCTGTATAGCAAAGTGAATCAATTATACATATACATATATCCACTCTTTTTTAGATTCTACTCCCATATAGGTCGTTAAAGAATATTGAGTAGAGTTCCCTGTTCTATACAGTAGGTTCTTATTAGTTATCTATTTTATATATAGTAGTGTGTATATGTCAATCCCAGTCTCCCAATTTATCCATCCCCCTGCTTTCCCCCTTGGTAACCATAAGTTTGCTTTCTATATCTGTGACTCTATTTCTGTTCTGTAAATAGGTTCATTTGTACAATTTTTTAAGATTCCACATATAAGTGATATCACATGATATTTGTTGTTCTCTGTCTGACTTACTTCACTCTGTATGACAAGTTCTAGGTCCATCCATGTTGCTGCAAATGGCATTCTTTCTTTTTATGGCTGAGTAGTATTCCATTGTATATATGTATCACATCTTCTTTATCCATTCCTCTATTGATGGGTATTTAGGTTGCTTCCATGTCCTGGCTATTATAAATAGTACTGCAGTGAACACTGGGGTACATGTATCTTTTTGAATTATGGTTTTCTCCAGATATATGCCCAGGAGTGAGCTTGTTGGATCATATGCTAGCTCTATTTTTAGCTTTTTAAGTAATCTCCATACTGTTCTCCATAGTGGCTGTTACCAATTTAAATTCCCACCAACAATGTAGGAGGGTTCCCTTTTCTCCACATCCTCTCCAGCATTTATTGTTTATAGATTTTTTTCATGATGGCCATTCTGACTGGTGTGAGGTGATGCCTCATTGTAGTTGTGATTTGCATTTCTCTAACAATTAATGATGTTGAGCATCTTTTTGTGTGCCTCCTGGCCATCTGTATGTCTTCTTTGGAGAAATGTCTATTTAGATCTTCTGCCCATTTTTTGATTGGGTTGTTTGTTTTTTTGATATTGAGCTGCATGAGCTGTTTGTATATTTTGGAGATTAATCCCTTGTTGGTCACTTCATTTGCAAAAGAAATAAAAAGATCTATAAAATCTTATCACCTGTGTAGGTTTGTGCATCCACCACCACAGTCAAGATACTGACCAATATTACAAGGATCCCTGGTCCTGCCCTTTTATACCCATCAGCCTCTCATTCCTCCACCCTTCCCCTGTCCCTAACTGCTATTTTTCCTCCATTTCTAAAATTTTGTGACTTCAGAAACATTATGTGAATGGAATGATATAGCATGCAACCTTTGGGGAATGGCTTTTCTTGCTCAGCATAATTTCCTGAAGATTCCTCCAAGTTGTGTGTATCAACGGTTCAATTTCCATTACTGAGTATTATTCTGTGGTGTGTATATAGCAGTTTACTTAACCATCCATCTATTAAAATGTATCTGGGCTGATTCCAGTTTTTACCTCTTACAAATAAAGTTGCTATGAACATTTGTGTACAGGTTTTTGGGTGAACATAAATTTTCATTTCTTTGGAATAAATACCTAGGAGTGCAATTGCTGGGTCATATGATAGTTGCAATTATTTATTTATTTTTAATATTTTATTTATTTACTTATTTGGCTGCACCGGGTCTTAGTTTCGGCACACGGGATCTTCGTTGCCACGTGAGGGATTTTTAGTTGCAGCATGCAGGATCTTTTTTTAGTTGTGGCATGCGGGAGCTTTTTGTAGTTGCAACATGCAGAATCTTTTAGTTGCGGGCATGCAGACTCTTAGTTGCGGCATGTAGGATCTTGTTCCCTGACCAGGGATAGAACCTGGCCCCCTGCAATGGGAGCTCAGAGTCTTAGCCATTGGACCACCAGGGAAGTCCCCGTAGTTGCTTTTAAGTTGTTTGTTTGGTTTTTTAATGTGGATGGAAAATTTTTTTAATTGAAGGAAAGATTCTTTAAATTCTATAGCACTTTACAATTTTCAAAAGTTTCACACACATAATTTCATATAATCCCATAATAACTTTTTTTCTCCTACCCCTATATTGTACCTCCTGCATGTTAAGTTTTTTTTTTTTTAATTTTCAAACTGTTTTCCAGAGTGGCTGTTTTACATTTTACATTCCCACCTGCAATGAGCAAATGATTGTATTTCTCTGCATTCTCACCAACATTTGGTGTTGTCTCTATTTTTTATTTTAGCCATTCTGATTGATGTGTCATGATAGCTCACTGTGGGGTTTTTTTTTTTTTTTTGAGTGTGTTGGGTCGTCATTGCTGTGCGCAGGTTTTCTCTAGTTGTGGTGAGCGGGGGCTACTCTTCGTTGTGGTGTGCGGGCTTCTCATTGTTGTGGCTTCTCTTGTTGTGGAGCACAGGCTCTAGGCACGCACGCTTCAGTAGTTGTGGCACGTGGGCTCAGTAGTTGTGGCTTGCAGGCTCTAGAGCACAGTCTCAGTAGTTGTGGTGCATGGACCTAGATGCTCCTTGGCATGTGGGATTCTCCGGGGCCAGGGCTCGAACCCGTGTTCCCTGCATTGGCAGGCAGACTCCTAACCACTGCACCACCAGGGAAGCCCTCTCACTGTGGTTTTAATTTGCATTTCCCTAACGTTCAGTGATGGTGAACATCTTTTCATGTGTTATTTGCCATCTGTATATCCTCTTTGAAGAAATGTCTTCATGTTGTTTCCCCATTTTCTAATTGGATTTTTTATTTTGCTGTTCAGTTGTGAGAGTTCTTTATACATTCTAGATACTAGTCCTTTATTGGATATGTGATTTGCAAATATTTTCTCTCAGTCTGTAACTTGTCTTTTCATCCTCTTCACATGGACTTTCACAGAGCAAAACTTAAAAAAAAATTTTGATGAGGTCTAATTTATTGACTTTTTTTTCTTTTATGGCTCTTGCTTTTGGTGTCACATCTAAGAACTCTTTGCCTAGCTCTAGATTCTGAAGATTTTCTATTTTTTTCCTAAAAGGGCTCTGGGTTTTTAATCTCTTGTGTCAGTTTGCTTTATGAGGAATGAAAGGTAAGGCCAGCTGGCTTCCTACCTTCATGGAGCTTTCATTCGATTTGGAGAACACCGGCTGTCTAAGGCAGGAGGTCCCAATAGGGGAGCTTGTTAAAGGCTCCACCCCAAAGATTCTGGTTCAGGGATCTGGGATGGAGCTAGCCCCTGACTTTTATCTAGGAACTTATTGTCAGCCATTGCTCATATCCCAACCCAGCCAAGATTGGACTCACCAGATCAGGTACTTCATTCTGGTCTGCAGCAGGAGAAGCTGAGTGGCTGAGGTGGAGGGACCCTGGGGGCAGAGACCAGGCACAAAGGCAAGGTGGACGGTCTTGGGAGAGATTACTGCTGAGGTCTAGGGGCCTGAGAGGTGGTCTCTCCCTGCCTGGGGGTGGGGCATGGCTCTCTGGCCCCAACTGGGCTAAAGCAAATGCCCTGGGGATCTTCTGTCCCTGTTCACTGATTTAACAGCAAATATGTATTGAGCACAGTGCCAGGCTCAGTGTTGGAGTTATTGATGTGAGTAAAACAGACAGTAACCGTGCCCATGAGGTGATTGTGTTCTAGTCAGGGGCATCGGATGGTAAACAGCAACATAATACATAGTAATACAGTATGTTAGAAGGTGAAAAATGCTGGGTTGGGGTGATGGGACTGCTGGTGTAGTAGTGGTCAAGGAAGGCCTCCCAAGAGGTAGGTGAGAGGGAGTCATGGCCAGCTGGGAGAAAAGTCCCAGGCAGGAGTAACTGGTAGTACAAAGGTCCAAGGTGGAAGTAGCTAGTGTATTTGAGGAACAGTGAGATCGCCAGTGTGGCTGGAGGTAGTGGAGGAATCAATATCATGTGGATCTCATGGACCACTATGATGACTTTGACTTTTATAAACATGAGGAACTGTTGTGGATTTTTGGCAGACAAGGAGTGGGATCTGATTTACATATTAAAAGAGTTATTCTGCCTGCTAAGAGGACAATAGACTGGAGAGGCAAGCTTGGAAGTAGGGACACCAAGTGGGAAGCTCTTGCAGTAATTAAGGCATATGGGGAAGGTGGCTTAGACCAGAGAAAGCAGCGGCCATGCTGAGAAGTGGTCTGATCCTGGGTACATATTGAAGGAAGTATCAGCAGGATTTCCTGGCACACTGGATGTAGAGTGTGAAAGAAAAGAATCAAGGGGACTCCGAGGTGTTTGGCAAGATCTAGCTGCTGTGACCTGAGCTGGGGGAGGCTATAGGTGGGGTGGTTTTGGGGAATGATCCAGAGCTCAGCCATGTGTTTGGAGATGCCCGTTAGACATTACATGGGAATATGGAGCAGGTGGTTGGCTAGTGAGTCTGGAGTTTGGGAGAGAGCTCAAGCTCTAAAGAGAACTTTCAGTTTCCAGGTGGTATTTAGGGCCAAGAGGCTGGGTTGCTGATGAGAGAGTGAAAGAGAGGAGGAGAGAGCTGGAGCCTAGTCCTGGATGATCTAAAGGACCCAATGTGAAACTTAAACCACTGCCCCACTAACGGCAGGATGTCCTGGAAAATGCCTCAGCCCCTTCCTCAATCAGTGGCCCCAGAGGCTTCTGCTTTGAGAGCAAGTGCTGGGATGAGATGTTCCAGGAATGAGGTGTTGCTTTAATTTTTATCTGCCCTTTCAGTGTGTTGGCAGTTTAGCAGTTTAAGGGTAGTGGCTCCTGGCAACTTCCCTCCATTATGGGGCCCTGAGTTAGCATCTTGGGGACAGGTAAGCATCATCTTTCCCCATTCATCTTCTTTTTCACTGTCTTTCTAGGAGCCAGCGCAGCAACATTTCTTCTCCAAGCATGACAACCGCACTTCCTTTGACAAAGTGAGTGCTAGAGAGAGGAAGGAAAATGGGCAGACTCCCAGCCTAGGTTGAAGTTGAGGTAGGGTGGAGGGGATAAGACATTGCAGGGAGAGAGGGCTCTTTATACAGACAGAGGAGTATCTGTCTTCCTGACAACCTCTTTCTTCTGGGAAACAGCCCATTCTACAAACAGATGTACCTCTGCTTTGGTATCCCCCACCAGCTTGCCTGACAATGTGCAAATATCTTAGGAACCACTGACTTTCTGGGGGCTTCGTTCACTCTGGAATGGAAGGCATGACTGGGGATGCAGGCCAAAGAGGCTGGGGTCCAGGCCAGGGAGGCCAGGCATCACCAGGCAGGCTTGGGTATAGGAGGGGCCCAAGGAATTGCCTGGTGACAGGACTGTGGGCCAAGGGCCTGTACCATTGAGGAGGGCCCCTACTGCCTGCTACAGGGAATCGGAAGGCGGAAAGACCTGGAGCGCCTGTGGCAGCAGCACACCTTCCTGCGCTGGGCACCGTGTGAACTGGAGGTGCGCCAGCCACAGCCCCTTGAATCCTCCTACCAGGCTGATTTCCGGTCAGGGCCAGGACTCAGTGACCTCCTCCAGCGCCTTGTCCACTTTGTGCAGATCCAGCCTTCCCGTGCCAGCACCACCTACCAGCAGAACTTCTGCCAGCCATCCCGTGGTAGCCATTGTGGCAGTGACAACATGGGGCCCCAGGCCCCAGTCACCAACACACTGCCTGACCTCTCAGGGATCCCAAGACACAAGCTGCTGCAGCATTACCTTCATGCTGGGGTCTCTGAGTGTCTAAACTGGTCCAGAACATTAAACAAGGACAGCTAACTCAGTGGCCTGTCTGTGCTTGCAGCCCAAGAGATCTCAGAGGCTGGAGAGCAGTAAGGCACAGCCAGGCCCTGCGCCTGGCTCCTATGTTGCTTGTGCCATGGAGCCTTGTGCAGCCTTGTGCTGGTTGGGGGAGGTGCTGCCTGGGGAGTCTTGCCAGTGAGTGAGAAGAGGTAAGGCCTGCAGGAGGCTAATGGTCCAGGAGGGTTACCTTGGCCACAGCAGGTGGGTTCCAGGACCCCAAATCCATTCTTGCCACATACTCAACTGTGAACCCCTTGCAATCAGTACGGCTGCAGGGAAAGCAGAGTCAATGGTCCCTACTAGTGGGCAGCAAAGACTGGAGGAGGAGGCAAGGGCTGGCAGCTTTGCTTTTTCTGGGAGGCTACTGCCTCTAGGGGTCTGGTGAGTGGCAACACAGTCATGCCTAAGAGACAGCTTCACCACAGCTGGGACAGAGGGACAGCCCCCACTGGACACAACCCCCACCCCCGCCACCAGAGGTGAGCAGAGGCTTTGAGGATGCTGCGTGATGTGAATCTTGAGGTCATCCTGATCCTATGGTATTTTGTTTGTTTGTTTGTTTTTTGGTTTTTTTTTTTTGCAGTACGCGGGCCTCTCACTGTTGTGGCCTCTCCCGTTGCGGAGCACAGGCTCCGGACGCGCAGGCTCAGCGGCCATGGCTCACGGGCCCAGCTGCTCCGCGGCATGTGGGATCTTCCCGGACTGGGGCACGAACCCATGTCCCCTGCATCGGCAGGCGGATTCTCAACCACTGCGCCACCAGGGAAGCCCTGATCCTATGGTATTTTGTTGCAGTTTTCTGAGCTCTTCTATGGTCTTGCTGTGAGTGCCCTCTAACAGCCAGGGCAATAGGGGATGGGGGTCATCCTACGTCACCAACAGAAAACTGAGGGTTAAGTGGGACTAAGACACCAGGACACTTTGCAGGCAGAGGCCAGGTCCTAAAGGCTCCTCTAGACCCTCATCCCCTGAGAAAGTTGAGGGCCAAGGGCTCAGGGGCAACGCAGGAGTCCACACCAGAGGCCATAAGCCAGATTTAGCAGCACTTTTACTTCCACATCTGAACTCCCTGGATCCTCACAACAGCCCTGTGAGGTAGGTAGGGCAGGAAGGTTTCAGAGATCCCCATTTATAGATGAGGATGCTGAGGCACAGAGAGGTGAAATGACTTGCCCAAGGTCACACAGCCAGCAGTGTAAAGGGCCCAAAGCCACCATTCTTCTGGCCCTCTGGAGGTCCCCACATCCACTCCTGTACCCCTCTGTGTTCCCACCCTCTGTTACCTCTTCTGAGTCCACAAGGGCCTTCAAGGCAGGCTGACAGCTAGGACTTTTCAGGAACAGCCATTGGGGAGGGCCTGATCAACTCCAGGTAGGCACTGACCTGTGGGGCAGGAGGCCAGCTCTGCCCTCCCCCACTTCCCAGTTGGACAGAGGGCCCAGTAGGTTCCAGAGCAAGGGTGAAGCTGGGCATGGTCCGTGAATGAATGGGAGTAAAGGTGGGTATAAAGGTACGTGTGTCCTTTGCTAAAGATGAAGGCCACCCCCAAGTCCCAGACACAGTGTCTCAAGTGCCCCACCCTGTGCCTCCCTCATCCCACAGAGCCACAGTGAGCTTTCTCAGCAGCAAAAGGAACCACAGACATCTGCTTCTGGCACTGAACTGCTCCAGTGGACAGGTCCCATCAGGCATTCAGACCCCATCACGCAGACACAGTGCCTCCACAGCTTGACTGGGACCCTGGGCCACACCCCCGATGGCAAACAGCCGGGGCCCAGCCTGCAGACTAGAACAGGAGCAGCGGGCCGTGGGCATGGCAGGCAGTGCCTCCCAGCGCCGCCGTGCAAGGCTGAAGCCCTCCACAGAGCCCAGAGGGCACGGCTGGTTTCCTGCAGGAAGAAGACAGATGTTGTAAAGGGCACAGGCTGCAGGGGCTCCAGCTCTTTTTCTCCCTGAGCTCAGAGCATGGCCCAGCATGCGTTACCCCAGGATGGGCTATCCATGCGTTGCTACTCATTGCCCCCATTTCATCACTCATTCATTTATTCATTCACATTTCTATTTCTCCATTCATTCAGTGGTCATTTGTCCTGTTTTTATCTCCTAGGCCCCTGCTGGTACAGAACCCACAGTTAGGTGCTGAGAGACACCCAAAAGCTGAGCCAGGCAGACCACCCACTGACTGTTTTACAGATTGGGAAAGGGAAGCTCACAAAGCCCTGACCCCTCGAGTACCTAGAGAAGGGCAGGAGGTGGTGCTCACGCAGGGGGCTACTCTTTCCTGTCTTGGGCTCCCCTCCTATCCCTAGCCCCACAGAGACTCACCAAGGCCCCCAATGGCCACGACGTGGTCCCCAAGTGAGCCAACCACAAAGTCGGCCCTCTTATCCCTCATGCGCAGGCTTCGGGGCAGCTTGGTCCAGGACCCTGCAGGGGAGGGGAGGTCAGATCTAGCCCCCTCACACACACTGCACCCCTCCATCCCATGGAGAGTGGGAGAACAGCCCAGACCAGCCACTGCTCACCATGCTCCAGGTCGAACATCTCCACAGTGTTGACAAAGTGTGGGCGGGAGTAGAAATTGTGGGGCCCGGGCTGCTGCAGGCCACCCAGGCTAAAGACGCTGCCTTCGGCCATCACGCAGCCGGCAAAGGCCCGGCGGCTGGGCAGGCTTGGGTGTCGGGTCCAGGTACGGGCCTCCAGATCAAAGGCCTCAAAAGCAGTCACTGGGAGTTTGCCCTGGCGGCCCCCTGCCAATGGAATTGGGGCACCTGGGAGGCAGCCCAGGAGGCCTGGCAGGCTCTTCCTTTACCAGGTTGCTGAGCCTTTACCACTGCCCACCCCAGCTACCCATACCCAGCTGTGTGCACACCAGGGCACAGATCAACCGCAAAGATCCTTAGGCACTGGGGTTTGGTTTTCCAGCCTCAGCAGGACCACCAGAGGTCAGAGCCTCAGAGCAACCCTGGCTCAAACCAACAAAACTTCTCTTGTCCCACCATCCCAGACTAAGCTTGATCCCAGCCAACCTATACGGATAAGTGCTTTTGGACTTCCGGCCAATTTTCCACATCCCCAGGTCCTTACCCAAGACATAGATCTTGTTCCCGTTCAGGAAGGTGGAGGCCCCGTAACAGGGTGTAGGCATCGAGGGCAGCGAAAGCCAGCAGTCCCGGCGGGGTTCATACACCCGAACCTGGGCCTGGGGGGTTGTGTCAGGGCCCATTCCCCCCAGTGCATACACCATACCATCTGCAGAGAAAAGAGTAATACAGACTATCCCTGGGCCTGGCCACAGCACTCCACCCTGACAACAGCCCTGATCAGGCCTGGAGGTGGCTTAGGACACACCTATGTATGGTACCCCTCCCTGGCAGCAGAAACCCTCCTGCCTGCCTGGAGTGGGGGCTGAGAGAGCTAGGATTCCCACTCTGGCCAGGGCCCCTTCAAGTGAAGAGCAGGAGGCAGCCAATCTAATTATAAGCCGTCTCTGTCTCCCTGGAGACGCTATGGCAACCAAGTCTGGCATCCAAGCAGGACTGGTGGTCAGACCTGGAGGCCACAATGTAGGGACTCTCATGGGGGAAGGAGGGTGGGGGATGGTTTAAGCCAGGGGTGGGGGCCATATGGAGATCTGTTCAGCATGGAGCTCAGACTGGGGAGGGGGCTCTGGGGATCAGCTGGGGGGCTGGGAGAGGAGCTTGGGCCTGCAGGATGGGGGTGCTGTCCACAGGCCTTCTGCCAGCACTTCTGTACCCTGCCCTTTCACTACAGTAGGTTCTTGCCCTATTATACTCTCAGGGTCAGCTGGGGGCATGTCTGGGGGCCTTGGGAAGACAGCCAATTAGCTAGGGGCTTCCATGGCAACTGCCTCCAGGCCAGCTTGGCTTTTGTCCATCTCAGTCTCCCTGGTTTGTTTGTGTGGCACAAGGAATTTAAGCACTTGCTGGGCTCTGAGCCAAGGCCCTGCTCCCATCCCCCTCTCCCAGACTATTTATAACTGTGGGAGTCATTGGGCCACTACTCCTTGTCTCTTACAGAGGGGGAATGGGGCAGGGAGGTGGCTTGGGCCTCCCATCATGCTGGTGGCTAGCCTGGGCTCTGACTCCCACCTCACAGCTGGAAAAGGCAGTTTAGGCTGCTGCTAGCGCAGCTCAGAGCTAGGTAGGGAAGGGTACAAGAAACAAAGCCATGTCCAGGGCACCCAGGCAAAATTTACAGCTCTTGCCCAATCTCTGAAGGTAAGGGACCAAGTCAGGAAAGAATGGAGGGTGTTGCGGCACCTGAGGGACCTTCCTTGGGAGGCCACTCACCTCTCTCCACAGTTGCAACCCCCATGGCTGCCTGAGGTAGGGTGGCCCGACGCTCCCAGCGGCCCTCGTCAGCCAGGAAGGCCTCCACAGCAGCTACCGGGCTCTGGCCCTCATCCACACCGCCCACCACTAGCACCTGCTTGCCCAGTACCACAGCAGCCGCACCAGCCCGGGCAGTAGGCAGGGGCGCCAGTGCCAGCCACGTATGTGAAGCCATGTCCAATGTCTCGGCAGTGTCCAGAGGCAGTCCAGCTCGGCCACAGCCCCCCAGCACTAGCAGGTGCCCATCCTGGTATGCCACTGTACCATATACCCGGCAGGTGGGCATGGGTGGGAACACCTGCCAAGCAAAGGCCCGGCCACCTCCTGTAGCCATGGTGTTCACCTCCAGTGGCAGGCCATGCTATCTGCTCAGGCTGCAGGCCTCACTGAAGGGCATGATGGGGCCGCATCTTGACTCTACCAGGGCTACAAGGGAGTGTGGGGCCAGTCCAAGGACTTTGCTTTCACCTAGAGAAAAGAGGGAAAACAAAGGGTCAGAGCCACTGACCAGCCCCTCAGGGTACAGATGAGCAGCCTGGCCTAAAATTGCTGGTGGGAAAAGCAGAGGGAGGACACACCTCCACTGCCTAGCACACTGATGTGGAGGCCCTCCTGGAGTGGGAAGGAGGGCAGTCTCCCAGTTACCCAGGCAACTTCCCGACTTGCTATGGGGCTTGAGGGATTCTCCTCCCATACCTTGCCCTCACCTAGTTGCTCCCCGGTTGAATCTAGGTCTAGGTGGGAGGTAAGGTGACTAGAATAGGACTTTCCACCCTAGCCCCCTTCCCTTTGCCTCAACAATCCTCACCCTGGTGCTCTGCATCAGTGGAGTTTTACTGTACCCTCTCCCTTACTGGCTTCCAGTGTGCTCTGGGCAGCCAGCAGGGTCTCCAACCTGCTGCCAGGGATCAGAGTCCAGGGTATCCTTAAAACCCCTTTGGGAGCCATTCCATAGACTGCATCCATTCCCACCGGCAAAGGCCAAGATCAGGGTGTTTGAGACTGGGAGGGGAGGGGCTGGAGGCCAGAGTCCAACATTTCCCCTCAAGATCTACCCTCAGGGGTTTGCCCATGCCAAGTCCCCAGAGGCCTGCCTTCTTGGTGTCTGGGACTGGGAGGGGGATGATTTTTGGGAACCCACGAGCACTGGACTCTAGGTTCCCAGAGTCCAGGGCGTTGCCAGCAGGAA
>NW_006770548.1:1332287-1336058 GCF_000442215.2 Lipotes vexillifer | reverse complement strand
CAGGAATGGGCAGCTGGACTTTACAGATTCCAAGTTCCCTGGCTTCTCCTTTCCCGCGGGGAGCCACGCTCCTGGGACCCCCTGGCGCGAGGGCCTCCCGGCCCCAAACTTCCAGCTCGCGGAACGGGGGGCGGGTCCGAGCGAGCGCGCTTGGGGCTCTACACCCCGCGCCCTAAACTTCCCCTGAGCGCGGCTCCCGCGGGACTCACCGGCCGGGGCTCCGGCGCCGCCGGGGCGCAGGGTCCGCGGTTCCGGTTCCGCTGGTGCCTGCTCTGGCTGGGTCTGAGGCCGGGCTCCGGTGGGGCTCCGGCGGGGCTCCGGCTCTTCTCCGGCGCGGGGCGGGGCTGGACAGGGTCCGCCCCTCGTCCCCCCTCACGACTCAGGAAAACCTCCCCCCTGCTTTAACCCCGCACCTGCCGTGGCCAGAGCAGGGCGCGCCGACCCATGGTCACACGGAAACCGGTGAACAGACAGACGGACATGTGGACGCTGGGCCTGCCCAGGATTTGGGTCCGACCTCGGACTGGGGGAGAAAGGAAGAAGCGGTGGGCCGCACGACACGTGTATGGTGGGAGCCGTTCTCAGCAGGACCCAGCCTGCGAGCACCGGCGAAGGGGCGGGCCAGCAGAACCTGGGGGCTTGAGAAGCGGGCGCCTGCCCACCACCGCTGCGCTCCGAAGAGCCCACGACAGGCTTCTCGGCGGCGCCCCCTGGAGGCCTCTTAGGGTATGTCCTGGGCCTTTGGTGGGGGCAACGGCTTGGTCGCCCTTCCCCAAGCACGGATGAGGGCACAGAACAGGTTCTGTGGTGCACATTGAGGGTAGCAGGGGGTGGAGGAGCAGAAAGTGCCAGCCTCTGTCCTTGACAGGCCCTTCCACAGGCATGGGTGGGGGCAATTTTTGTGGGGGAGGGTAACAGAGCAGGTGATGAAGAGTCAGAGGCCAGGGGACCTCCCAGGCAGGTCACTCTGGGCTTATTCTGCAGGGCCTGAGGCCTGAGCTACTCTGGGACCCAAGGCACTTTGTGACTGTCCATCTTCAGGGTCCTGGGCCTGCCTCTAGCCAACTCCGGGGTCAGGCGAGAACAAGTTGGTGTCACAGAGGCAGACCTACTTCAGACCCAGACCCTGGCCCATCCTATCTTCTGAGCATCAAGAGTACTGGCTAAGTCTGTGAGCTAGGGGCCCATTTGTACAGGTCAGTGGTCACCTATGAGAAGTCCTCGTGATTGTGCTTGCTACCATTTGTCCCTCTTTCATGGACAGCGTCTGCCTCACTTTCTCCAGAAGCACACCAGGAGACTGAGATACAAGTGCATATAGTTAATGTGGGAGATGAGGACAAGAAGCACCAGTAGAGGAGTGGCAAGGAGACAGGGAAAGCAGCCAATAAAGGGGTGTGTCATCAAACAAGTTCCCACTGTGGGCAACAAGCACCAAATCCTGCTGGGGACTCTGGGAGCCTTTGTAGAACATGGGCCTCACATTATTGTTCCCATCAGAGCAAGGGAATGCTAAGGTATTCATTCTCAAATCTCCATCAGTCATGGGTTGAGAGCAACTTGGAGACATGAATACCCTAGCCTGCCTGACTTCTGGCCAGCCTAGAGGGTGGGCAGAGCATTCTGACCAGAGAGAGAGTCTTCAGTCCTTTTCAGGGGCTGGCAGATGGAGTTGGACGGCCTGCATGGAAATGGTGCCAAGGCTGGTTGCAGATCCTGGCAAGAAGGCTTCCATCCTCCCACTCCACTCTGCCCCCAACATGCTCCTCAGTTAGGCCAGTCACTGGTACCTTCCTCCATATGGTATTCACACTGTCCTGCAGACCCCCTCACACTTCCCACTATTCCCTTTCCAGGCCCCTTCCCCTCTCCTTTCCAGTAATTAAGCACATAAAAGCCTCCTGCCTTTAGATACCTCCCAGCACCCCAAGTCCTTCCATTGTCCCCATCCTTCCAGTCAAACTCTTGAAGTCATCTTCTCTCACAGTTTCTGTTGCCTTGGTGTTGGCCAACTTATATCTGCTATCACTGCTCCCCAAAACTTGGTATTGCCAAAGTCACCATGGAACACCATATAGCTAAAACGGGGCGGGGTGGGGCGGCTATCATCTTTTTCTCAACTGAAATCTTTCTGGCCTCTTCAAAGCCTCACCCACCCTTGTGACCTTGGCTTCCTCCTGCTGCTTGTCCTGCCCCTTAGAGGCTTTTACAGGCCCTGCTTCCTCTCCTTCCCCAGGAAGTGGCTCCTCAAGACCCAGCCTTGGCTTTTCTCCCTGGCACATAGACTCCCTCCTGGGGTGATCCCTTCAAGGCCACTGGCCTCACTCACATCTAGATCTTCACCAGATCTCTCTGCTCAGGTGGATATGGGTCTAGGGTCCATCACTAAGGGATATAAAAGATGCCAAATGGAGAGGAAGGGCTGGGTCCTGGGACGGCCCTGTGGTCTCTCCAACCTCATCTCATCTGATCCCAGTTATGCCCGGGATGGTCAGCATCCACCAAAGTCCAGGACAAGTCAGACTTGGCCCTGATGAATGATCCCAGAGAGTTCCATCTGGGACATTCTGGGTACCAAGAGGCAAAAGGATCAGCCTCCCCTCAGGAAGCTAGGTACCCCAGACCATTTCCCTGAACGCATATCATCCCCACAGTTCTAATGTGTGGAAGGGACATAGACTAGGGGTGGACCTACCTTTTTTTGTCCTCCACTTTGTGCTGACCTCTAGGCTGGACATCACCAGAGAGGTATCCTCTTTCCAGGACACACCTAGGCCCATGTCATCCCTGGAGGCTGGGCTCTGCTTCTTCGTGGAAGTGGCTTCTGTTTACACAGGCCTGGCCCCACCTGCACACGGGGGGCCAACACTGCTGGCTTTAGAGAAGCTGTAGAAGACAACTTGGGCAGAAGATGAGGCTGGATTGGTCCTAAGAGTGAACAACTAATCCTCAACCATGGATGGGGCAGAGATGGGGCTCACCCACAGTTGGGGACTGGGAGTGCTAAGGCGGGACTTCCTGATTGCAGCCCCGAGACTCTGGCCCTTGAGACCCTATCCTTCCTTTCTCTCTACCAATACAAGGGGCCAGAAGCATTGACCCCAGAGGAGCAGGAGAGTTTGCATTTCCTGCTGGACATCTTGGCTATGCTTAAAGGCACTGAGGACCCCACCATCAGGGCTGAGGCCCTGAGAAGCTCAGGTGCACAAGGTGAGGCCTAGGGTGGGGTGAGTGTTTCTCTGTAGGGGTGCCCAGACCCCTCTGTAGAGGCAGGGAAGCATAGATCAGGTAGAGGATCCTGGGGTTTTATGGGGAGTGAGGAGGGCTATCAACCAGTCCCCAAATGAAGCATCCAGTCACACTTTGTGACTGCCCATAGGCTTCCACCTGCCCCCCAGCTACCAAATTTACACCACTGTACATGTCAGGTCCAAAAGTTATGACAATATTTTTGCCTCTTAGCTCAGGCTCTGACCCAAGTACAGATGCCCCCACCATCTCATCCATGAAACCAGGACTTCCAGGTTGACTTCCAACCTGGAGTTGGGGGTCCTTGACCAAGAAGTGCCTTTGGTCAGAGCAATAGAGACCGTTCTGACCCTTTAGACTCCTAGGGTTAATTTTTACCTATGTCCTCTCATCTGATGCTGCTTGGGTAGTGAGCCCTGTAACCACCACCCCTCTGCTGGCCCCAGGGTACATGTGGAAAGACTGTACAGGTGGAAAGAAGTCCCAATCTCTTAGGCCAAAGAGCAGGGATTTGGGAAAGAG
>NW_006770548.1:1327153-1331843 GCF_000442215.2 Lipotes vexillifer | reverse complement strand
AAAGAGTTAAGACTTTAGGGAGGGCTTCCTGCCACTGAGGGAGGTAAGGCTGGACCAGGGTCCTCCCACCACACCTGTGGGCATGCTCCTAAGCAAGTACACTCAGGCCCACACTGGTATGCTGGGACTCTCAGATTGGACATGCCCAGCTTTGGGCTTATTTGCAACAAATGTGTGCAAACCAGCCTTTCATACCACATGCAGTGGGCCCACTCTCAGGAATAGGGGAAGGCCTGCTGCCCTCAGAGGAGGTACAAAGAGGCTCCCGAGGGACACTCTCAGGCAGGGCGCACTCCTCTTTCACCCTCTGTTCAGGCACCTGGGACAGAGGTGGGCCTTGTCAGTGGCTGCGGGAGGACTAAAAGGGTGAAGGATAGCTTGGACCTTGCCAAAAATCCCTCCCACATGTCGTTCCACCATCAAGCCCCTCAGAGAAGGTGTCAGACGGGCCCCTAATCCAATGCTAGTCTGGTGCAGTCTTGCCTGGGGCAGCAGCCGAAAGCGCCTCTTGCCCCTCACACTCCTGCACAGGCCCGCAAGGGTTTAGAGCAGTCCCCTCTGCCACCTCCTCCAGGAAGTCTTCTCTGGTTCCCGCTTGTCCAGCCCCCAAACTTTGGGGGAAACGGGGTCTCGGGGGGTCAAGGGTCACTAGGGCGGGCCAGGTCCCGGAAGCGGAAGCGCGGCGCACTTCCGGTGCGCAGCAGGCGGCCATGTTGGAGCAGCGGAGGCGGCGCAGAGTCGCGTCCTGGGTCCCTGCGGCGGCGCCGGTAGGTTGGGGCCGTGGGCCTAGCCACGCCGCGGAGGGGTTGTCCGCGAGGCGGCAGGGTGAATGGGCCGGGCGGCCGGCTCCTTCGGGACCAGCGCCCTCCGCCGGCCCGACCGAGACCCCCAACCCCCACCCCGTGCCCAAAGACCCCACCCTGGGGCTGTGCGACCCGGTCGCGCTCCCACCTCCTGCCCCGTGCATTTCGCTTCTTCTAAGGCCCCCCGCTCCTACCGTCGGCTTGGGTCTCAGGGACGCGGACTCCCAGCCTGAGGGCCCTGATCTGCCCCCGCCCCAGTTCCGCTTGGTTAGGGCCGCTCCCGTCCCGCATCTTTCATCAGCTTCCCCGGCCGGCCCCGGGGACACTTGTGAAGGGAAGTCAGGGGTCGGGCTGCAGTCTCTGTTTTCCGGAGCCTCTTGGAAAGCCCAGGAGACCCCTCCCAAGGGCCCAGGCCGACCTGAGCGGAAGAGCCCCCGTTCATCCCCAATATCTGTGCCTGGAGGCAACAGGTCCCTCCTTATTGTACAGTTCACAGCCGTGGGAACTACACCCCTTGGGAAAAAAAAGAACTAAAGTCATGTGTAAGGACTGTACTTGGAGAATGGCCTCTGGAGAGGGGAAGTGCCCGAGACACCTGAGGATCCAAGAATGTTTCCAAACAAAGAGCCCCAGGGCACTTCCTCCAGGGAATTCTGAAAACTTCTGCTCCACTAGGGGGAGGAAGAAGCTGCACAGACTCACCTCTTGGCCCCAGAGACTTGCCTGATCCAGCTGATCTTTTAATTTTCCTGTGCAGCTGCGGAGCTGTCTCTTGGACCCCTCAGTGATGGGTTAGACTAGATGTTAGTCATGATTGACGGCCTACAGCTTTTAAAGAGAAGCCTGGGACAACTTGGGTCTTCCCAGACAGCTTTAAATGGACTGTACCAAAGTCTTCCAAGCCCTAGTTAGGACAGTTCAGATCTCTAGGGTTCACTTTATTAACCATCTTACTCGGAGTCATTGCCTCTCAGACCTTGGGCTCTTGGTCTGGCTGCCTGGCGCCAGGCTGCCTGATTGCCTAGAGATGTGTTATTAGTACCTGCTACTCATCATCTTTTTAGTTTCTGTTGAAGGAGAGTCTGGCTTTTTCCCTGTGGTTGGTCTCCATGGCTCTAGTGCTAGGCATTGGACCTCTGAGTGGACTGTCTGGGAACTCTGAAAGCAGAACTTCTGGTGGGCAGGGAGGTCCACCCCTGGGCACCTGAACAGCCGCAGCTGTAGAACAGAGATGCTCATGGACTTTGGATGTAAGTCTGGGCCCTTTGGCCAGCATTCAAGGAACATTCAAAGCTTGTATTGCCCTGCTGTCCGCTGTTTTTCCAGCTAGACCTCCCAGCCCTGACCACAGATTCCAGTCACACCAAGTTTGCCTTACTCTTTCTCACTTTGGAGCCATTGCATTGGCTGTTGCCCTTTTTGCTCCATCTCCATCTGGTCCTTTCCTATTCATCATTCATGTCCCACGTGAATATTCCTCTCCCGGGAATCCTTCCCTTACCCATTGGCAAGCTGAGCTGTGTGCCAGTGTGCATTCCCAAGAACCTTGAGGGTATCTCTATCTTGCCTTCTGTACAGGGCTCCTGGAAGACAGAGATATTTGCCTGTATTCCCAGTGTTGAGTCTAATACTAGGAATTCGGCCAAGCCCATATCTTTGCAGGGGCCCATTAGCAGGTTGGATGGCTCTGATGAGCTTATGGGTATGTATCCTGAAGAAGCTGCCTCTGACCCATATGAGTCCCCCACCCTCCACCGTGATAGGTGGAGAAGACCAGGGTTTTGCCCCAAGGAGTGGCTCACTCTGGCCAGGCCCCTCTGTGTCAATAGATGTTATTGTGAAGATTGCTGGCCCTGATTGACCTATCTACCGGTCCTGGCCCCTGTCTCGGTGCTGTTCTTATTGACTCTTCCTTTTGCCTTGGAGGTGCCAAGCGCTGGTTTGCGGATACCCAGGCAGATCTGCAGTGCCTAATGCCATGAGCGTGGTGGTGCAGCATGTGGAGGAGAAAGCTGTGCACTCCTGGTCGCGGATCTCCACGGCAGGGAAGAAGGCCCTGGAGGAAGCGCTGCTTGTCTTTAACCCCATGAGCCAGGATCTCAGTGCCACTGAAGCCCAGCTTGTGGCCTTTCTGCAGGGCCTGCGGGATGATGGCTTCCAACCTACCATCCTGCGCAGTGGTGATGTCTATGGCTATAGTTCGTGTACAGCCAACCCCCCAAGCCAGACAAAGCTTCAAGCTCGTGCCCCCACCCCAGCTGCCACATCACCTCCAGCCAATGCTCCCCGAACTGCCATGCGGCTGCCTGCAGGCCGGGCCACGCTGCTCCCCATGGCACTGTCTGGCAGGCTGGCCAAAGCATCCACACCAGCCCTCGCCAAGCATGCCGCCACCAACCTGCTACTGAGCTCCCTGAAGCAGTCAAGTGCCAGCCGTGCCCGGGGTGCAGCAGTGGGCTTTCCCACCCACCTCTATCCAGGTGTCTACCCTGCCATGCGGCTCTCCGTTGTCCTTGAGGCCCTGGTTCCACTCAAGACTCCCATGCCCTGCTTGGGTGCCAAGCACAAGGCACAGTCACTGCAGCTCTCACTTGCAGACTCTCCCCTGAAGCTGCGGAAAGGTCCAGGGAAGAGGCTGGGGAATTCCCAGCCCAAAGCTCCCAGAAAAGCCACAAGCAAGGGCTCCAAGTGTCTGACTCGAAGAGGCCCCAGGGCTGGACCCCGACAAGGCACTGGGCCCCAGAGCAAGACCTACAAAGCCTCTGGTTCCCTCAGTGGCCCACGAATGAAAGGTGGCTGTGCTCTGGGCACCAAAACAGCCCAGGCCAAAGCTTCCCGTGCCCAGGCCAAGGTGGCTCGAACACAAGCCAAAGCTGCCAAGGCCCGGGCAGAAGCCAAGGCAGCACGGATCAAGGCCAAGGCCAAGGCCAAAGCCAGGGCAGTGCGGGCCAGGGCCAAGGCCAGGGCAGTGCGGGCCAGGGCCAAGGCCAGGGCAGTGCGGGCCAGGGCCAAGGCCAAGGCAGTGCGGGCCAGGGCCAAGGCCAGGGCAGTGCGGGCCAGGGCCAAGGCCAGGGCAGTGCGGGCCAGGGCCAAGGCCAAGGCCAAGGCAGTGCGGGCCAGGGCCAAGGACAAGGCAGTGCGGGCCAGGGCCAAGGACAAGGCAGTGCGGGCTAAGGCCAAGGTGGCTCAGACCCAGCCCAGGGGCAGGGGCAGGCCAAAAAGGTCTGTTCAGGCCAGGACTGCAAGGAGGGGCCGGAAAAGCTGCCCTGAGACTGCGGGACAGAAGAGGAAAAGGACTGAGGAGGCAAAGGATCTTCCTCCCCAGAAGAGAGCACGGCTTGGGCCCCAATCCCCTAAGTTATGGCTAGGACCTGGAACGGCAAAGCTGCTGAAATTCCGGGCCATCAAGGTGGACAGGCAGTCCTCAGATGATGAGGTGCGGCAGCAGGCTCAACGGATCCTCCGTGTGAACCTTTCCCCTGTAATACGACTTCAGCCATTGCTGCCATACTCAGCACCCTGATTCCTTCACGTAGCAACGTTTGGGGAAACTGAGCCCAGTTGTCTGTGTGGCCAGTGGCACAGTGTGCAATGCCCATGGATTCCACAACCCTAAGGACTCTGGGTGCCTCTCCAGGGCCCTGAGAGCCACCAGCCTCCTTTCAGAGACTGGAGGATGTGGGGTGGGGTGGGCGGGTGGGAGGGATGGTGTCATGGCGCGATGCACTGTGACTTGTTACTCTTCAAGTTGTATGTCCTCTATTCCATCTATCACGTTTTATACCTTTCCACCTTCCAGTCTCCCTGCCCACACTCCATGGTCTTTTTGTGTGTGTGTGACTGCTAGTAGGCCAGCTTGGGTGTTTAGAAAAGGTAGCCCCAGGAGC
>NW_006770548.1:1323687-1326860 GCF_000442215.2 Lipotes vexillifer | reverse complement strand
CAGGAATGAAAGAGAGGGTCCTGGTAGCCCAGGGAAGGTCATGGATGTGAGTGAAGGGCAGCCTCCAGGCCCCTGAGGGCAGGGGCAGAGCCACTCTAAGGTGGGACACCTCCCCTTGGGGCTGCCCTGGTTTGATAATCTGGATGCTCCCTTGGAGGAGGACAATAGGTGGCTCTGTGGGGAAACTTGCAGCCTGCAGGTTTTTAGGCCAGGGAAGGGGTGGTGCAGACAGCCTGGCCTTGTCTTCCAGTCTACTCTGGCTGAAACCTTGGAGCTTTGTGTGGGCTTGTCTGGGGCAGGGCGGAGCCTAAATCGGCTGAAGTACTTCTGCCTACTCTTTTCTCTGCTTCTTTCAGGAGAGGGACTATCGTCGACTTCCCCAGTTGGTGGCAAGGGGTTGGGGCTTGAGTCAGGGGCCGGGGTGGCTCTGGGTTGTAGGGCCACAGAGCCCTCACTGACCAAGGAATTATATTGGATGGGTGGAGTGCTGCGGTCTCTGAGCCTGGAGAGTTTCCACACTGCCTCTCAGTGCTTTCTGCCTGGGTTCCAAGTGCTCTATCCCCAGGTCCAGCCTCAGCATGTCTTCCAACAGGGTCCTGTATGTTCAGACATTATTGGTTCTTCCTGCTTTGGAGAGGGGACAGAGCCCTGAGCCCTGAACAAAACTAGCTCCCTGCCCATCTGCCAATCCATCACTGTCTGCCCAGCCTGAAAGGCAGTGGCTGGGGCTGGTGGGGAGGGGGATGCATTCCCCAGAGGCTCCTGGAGATGAACAGCCTTTCAGAGCTAGGGGTGGAAGCCTCATTTGAATGAGAATTGGATCTTTTCTGTCTCTGAGGGTTAGTCTGAACCCTGGCTGCACCAGCAGCAGCTGCGTTGGATGGCGGACCTGTAGAGAAGCTCTGCTTCTTGGTGCCACCCTCCCCACCTTTCTTCTGCATCTGGTGACTGCTATTAATATCCTTTCCCTGGGCACGGCCTCTCTTGGTTTCCCAGGCTCTGGGGACACCCCCCCCACCCTTCTCCAGCTGCACCATGACTCCACAACCCTGCATGCTTCTTGCCTCTGGCATCCTTGAGTTCATCTACCATGTGAGTATGGGGAAGGACCTGAGGGCCGCACTCAGATCCTCAAGGGCAGCCCAGCTAGGGGCACACTCTGTATTCTCTCTCTCTGGCCTGATTCTAGCTCCAACAGCCCAGGACCCCCAGCCGGGCTAGCCCCTCCTTTCAGCTCTGCTGCTGCTGCCACCAATGGGTGAGAGGTGGTCTCTACCTGAGAGCCATCTGGAGGGGGAGAGGAAATCATCGGGCCTCCCTGTGGGATGGGGTGAGGTGGGGGGTGTACCCCTAGGATCTCTATACTCAGACCCTGCCCCTCCCAGTCCAGGCTCCCAGAGCAACTGCCCGGGAGGTGCCAGACAAACTTCCTCCACCCGGCTGCTCAGGCGGCAGCTGCTACCCACCTACCAGCAACCTGATTATTGGCTGTGGCCAGAACCTTTGAACCTCATCCACCTGTGGCCTCCATGGCCCTGAACTCTACTGCATTGTCAGTAACCTACAGGTAGGGAGGAGGGTACGGGCTCTGGAGATGGCATCTTGGATTTTCTTGGGCAGGTTCAGCACCTGTGGGAGTTCAGGTCATTGACAAAGGGCCAGAGGGAGAGGCCTGTGCTGTGAAATTTTGGAGGGGGTTGTGGCCAACCAGGCACCTCCTGCCTAGTCAGTCTCATTGGGCATTCCTCCAGGATGCTGAGAATTGCTTCTTTTGTGACTCTCGGGACTGGAAAAGCCATGGCATTGAGAATGTGATCTCCCAGAGTGGTCCTGGCAGCAAAAGGACCTGGTGGCAAGCAGAGCGTGTTGAGGGTCCTTGTGTGCCCATGTGTTCAGGGCTGGGATCAGGGTCAAGGCCTGGCCACTGACCAGCCCTTGTGGTTACAGGTGTTGAGAATGTCACCAGCTGGACCTAGAAGATACCTTTTACTTTACCCACCTCATCATGACTTTCAAGGTGACCCAGTGCCCAAAACTGAAAGCTTATTCTCTGCCTCCTGACCTGATGGCCACCCGTGATGTTTGCCCCTCGTGACCCAAGGACCCCCTCCTATCCCCAGACATTCTGGCTCTGCTCCTTGAGCGCTCAGTGGACCATGGCCACTTCTGGCACGTGTACCGCTACTTTGCCCACAACTGCTTAGGCCTCTTTCCTGGGATTCCTCTTGCCCCTGGCCACAGAGTCAGTGACCTCATCTGTGAGCAGCATTACTTAAGACATCGAGACTTCCACTGAGGGAGAGGTCAGGCCCAGAGGAAGGGGGGTTAGGCCCTGGGATGAAGCCAGAAGCTCAGGCTTGCTTCTTAGGTAATTTCAAAGTTCTGGATCCAGCCATTCTGGTGGAGAGCCCAAATAATACCAAGGTTCAGGGTAATTATCCCCACAGCCAGTCCTGTACTCCTTTTTTGGGAAAACCAGATACCCCCTGGTGGGAAGTGAGGTCCTGCCTGGGTATGCGCACCGTGGGGCAGGGTGGTGGGCAAGCCAGCCCAGTCCCCCAAGGATTGTTTCCCAGCTCTGCTGCATAATGGTCCCTGTTACGGCTCCCCATTCCTGTCCCATGTTCCCCATACCTGTGCCCAGTGCATAGGGACTGGCATGGGTAGCAGTTTTCATCTCTGTCCCTTATCTCTGCCCCATCACTGAATTCCTTTGTGAGGCCCCATTGTGATCATCACTGCTGGCCATGCCAGCCCAATCTTTGACCCCCACCTCTGCTCCTATCACACTGTACCTCATAACTCTCCCCTTTGTGAGCCACAGTCACTGTTCCCCATCACGGCCCCCTGTCTGCCCTCCCCACTTTGATTCATCACCCTGTCCTTGATTGGTACCCTGCGTTCCTGAAGCTGCCTCCAGGTGGCACCAGGGCGTCTCTGGGTGTGACCTCTTCCTTGCAAAACAGAAGTCTTGTTAAAGGACAAGAGAGACATAATCATAACCCAGCAGGGCAGCCCAGAGCCAGGCCAGGAGAGTACCAGAGCAGGAGGACAAACCCCAAAGTAGCTTTTTCTCTACATTCTACGTTCTCCACCCACCTTGACTTCGATTATTACCAACTACTTACCCTGAGCATGCGCGCACACACACGCCCCCCCCAACACCCCGCCCC
>NW_006770548.1:1315858-1323468 GCF_000442215.2 Lipotes vexillifer | reverse complement strand
CCCCCCCCCCCCCCCCCCCGGCCTTACTAGGGCCTAGAGCAGCTGTTGTGTGTTCCTCTGATCAAGAGAAAGGGGAGCTCTGGCAAAGAGATACAGGAGGTGGCCTCGGCTTGGTAGCTGACTTAAGCTGTGAGGAGCAAGAGGAGCCATGGCCCCATCTTTCCATCCACGTGTACATTTAACAAGTGACCATGGAGCCCCACTGTGTGCCAGGCATCTTCTGGGCCTTGCTTAGTGGTGAGCAGATAGACAAGTTATCTGTCTTGGAGCTGACATAAAAATGAGAAAGGGAGTCAATAAACATGCCTTATGTGGTTTGGCTGGATAATAAGCTGATTTCTAATGATGGGCTGGGGACTGGAATCCTTTACTGCCTTGGGGAAGCAGGTTTCCAATATCTAGAGATACCAGAAAGGGGTGTCCAGGAAGCAGTGGGATATGCAGGTCTCAGCTCAGGAGTGATATCAGGTCTGGAGCAGTGCAGAGGTGGGATAATCACCATTAGGCTGTGGTCATCCTAAAATGGTATAATTGGGGGAGCAGGGATGGGAGAGTCCTACAGCATGGGTGCTGGAGGAGGTGGCTGCAATGATGTAGAGAGGGGAGAGACTGCCCCCCCCAATTCCTCCTCTATCTCAGCCATAGAGGGGTAACAACCAGTGTACCTGAGGGCTCTCGATCTGTTTCCAGAGCTCCTGCATGTGACTAACCTCCGTGCAAACTTCAAACCGCACACACTGGGTGACAGGCCCCAGGGGGGCCTCAAGGGACACCCCTTCTACTACTATGCCCTCTGAGCTTGTGGTCCAAGGCAGCTGCCTGTGCCATGGCCATGCCTCTGAGTACAGGCCTGCACCGAGGGTCCCACCCAACGTGGAAGGCATGGTGAGTACCGTAGGAGGGGCATCCTGTGGCTGGTGGGAGGGCAAGCTGGGGGACTGGGGCAGACTCGTCTTGCCCTCCTCCCTGCCAGGTGCGTGGCCTTTGTGTCTGCTGCCACCATAGAGCTGGTACCCACCGTGAGCACTGCCAGGACCTGCACCAGGACCACCCACGGCAGGCAGAAGAACCTGGGCACCCCCATGCCTGCCAGGCCACCCCACTCCATATCCACCTTCCTTGTTCTGCTCCAGAGTGTGAGTGTCATGGGCATGCCCGCAGTTGTCACTTTGACATGGCCCTGTATCTCGCATCTGGCAATATGAGTAGAGGTGTGTGTGATGCATGTCAACACAAGACACCTGGGTGCCGCTGTGAGCTCTGCCAGCCCTTCTTCCACCGAGATCCCAGGGAGGCTCCCTGCTCCCTCCACTCCTGCAAACGTGAGCCCTCCAACCCCCAATCCTACTTCTGACCCTGTCCCTTCAGTTTCAATGGTGACCTCTGACCTGACTCTGTCCGCACTTCTGACCCCTGATCTAGCCTGTGACTGCAACCCTTTGGGTGCCCTGGGAAGTGGTCTGTGTGATGCCCACACAGATGAAACCTCGGGCCTCCTCTCTGGGCAGTATCGCTGCAAAGTTCACGTGTGGGGCCAGTGCTCTGACTCCTCTGGCCTGGTCACTACGGCCTGAGCTTGCTGTCAAAGGGCTGCCAGTGTGAGTGACCCTCAGAGTGGACCCCCACCACCAGGTACTCCTTGCTCTGCCCCCAATTACTGCCCTAATAACGCATGCACCTACCTACCCCTGCAGCACTTATTAGCACCCTGACAGCCCTGTGCCTTAGCCTGCAGGTGCAATCCCCAGGGCTGCATCCCTGGCGCTCATGCCTGTGATCTCTCCAGTGGTGCCTATCACTGCAAACGCCTTGTCTCTGGATGGGACTGCAGCTGTTGTCTGGTGAGGTTTGACCCACCTTGTGATTTGACCTTGATTTTGGGTGCTGAGCTCCTAGAAGCTGACAAGTACAAGGTTGTAATCAGTGTGACTGCAGATTAGGCCTTGCCGGTGGGTTGGTGCCACTTCCTGATCTGGTCACTAGAGTCAGTGCCACCTTGGCTAGCTGAACCAGCACATGCCCCCAGGTGGGAGCTTTGGGAACAAAAGAAAGAAAGGCATTTAAAAGAGTTACAACAGTATTATGCACTGAATTTAAAGGTGTTTCACAGCAAAAGTGTTTGAAGGGACACTCAGTGTATCCCCTTCTTGCCTCTCCTTGAACATTACAAATCCTTTGTTTAACTTTTATTTTACCCCTGGCTGTGACCTCATCTTCTTACCTCTTACCTCCCCTCCATGAAGCCGTGCAGGAGTACACCAGGGTCTCCTCTCCACTTCTCAGCCAGAGGCAGAAGAGCATTAAAGCCCTGGGCTCACCCTCGCTTCTTCCTGCAATGAGCAGTCCCAGCATATGGCCTTCCAGGCTCCTGACCCTCCTCTCCTTGCCCAGGTCTTCCTGTCCTTCCTCCACCCACCTACTCTCTCTTATAGCCCAACTTCTGGGGTCTGAGTAGTGACTCTCTAGGCTGTCGGCCCTGTGACTGTGACTTTGGGGGTACCTACAGCAACAGGTACAAGGCAGGGACTGGGGGTCCAGGTCAAGGGACAAGAATTGGGAGTTGACTCTGTCTCGTCCCCACCCCTGCGCTGGCTCAGGTGTTCTGCAAGGGAGGGCCTCTGCCTCTGCCATCCCCACCTCTGTCTCCACCACTGCCGTGAACACTGGTCTGGGTACTTCTGTGCTGGCGTCGACCAGGCCACTACTGAAGCTAAACTTGGTCTGGGCCTCCAGCCTGCTGACCCCCAGCTACTTGTGAGTGTCCAGGAAGGGCAGGGGCAGGAGGAAATCAAGGCTCACACCTTGGTGCTCAGGGGAGGGAGAGAGTGTCCAGAGAGAGCTAGTTGGAAGAAGAGGCCAGACAGGGTTAGGAAGGTGAGGCAGGTCCAAGTGAGGCAGCATCAGCATGGTCAGAAGTTTGGTGTCTTGGATGGAGTCCATATTCCCAGGACAGGGAATTCCCTGGCAGTCCTGTGGTTAGGACTCCCAGCTCTCACTGCCTCGGGTGAGGGTTTGGTCCCTGCTCAGGGAAGTAGGATCCCAGAAGCTGCACGGCACGGACAAAAAAATCCTCACCCAGGACAGTGTGGGAGGACACTGACACCTGACTTGCCCACAGGGAGCCCCCGAGCCTGCTCCTCCCCACTGTACACAAGCCCCAGGGACCTCCCCTGGTTGGCTCAGGCCCCGACTTCAGAGACAGTGTGTCCCTCGATATGCCTCCACCCTGCCAGGTGAGCCTGTTACAAATACTAGCTGCTACTAAGGAGTATGAGGAACAGGGTTGGGTCACAGGCCACTAGGTCTTAGTAGGGATGGGCCCAAGCCCTGGGGTTATGAGTACCTGGGGTCTTAGAGGAATGGGAATCTAAATCCTGAGGGTCCTAGGTCCTGGAGTGGTCTGGACCTGGGAGTCAGTGTCTCACATCCAGGCCCCAAAGGAGCCCCTGCCCCTGCATCGGGGAGCTGGCTGTACACTGTGGACTGGCTCAGACTTTGCACGTGTGGCTGATGGGGCTGGCCTCTCTCTTCTGGCACCCATAGTGCCTTCTGCCCTGGAGTGTGACATTGTCCTACGCTATGAGACCCAGGTCAGTAGCATGGGTGCCAGGCAGGTGGATGGGTGGTGCCGGGTGGTGGGTAGGGGCAGCTCTATGACCGCTGACCCCTAACCCTAGGCACCTGAAGAGTGGCAGGCATTAGTCAGGGTCCATGCTCAATCCCAGCCCAGCAGTACCCGCTGTGCCCATCTGCTGCCCTCAGAGCAGCTGTTCCAGATGGCCTTGACCCAGATACACAGGTAGGCTAGACCCCATGACCCCCAAAATACCAAGACCCTGTTATGTAGCCAACACATTCAAAGCAATACCCAAACAAAGTAGAAACCTCCCAATATGGAATACCATCATGCCACAGAACAATCAAAACAGGGACCTAATTTAAAACAGGGCAGGGTTTAAGAAGTTGGTCTTTTTCCATTGGTTGTATGATGAAATGTTGGACCCCATATCTGCACAGTGGAAATGGGGCATTCCTGGGACCACATGATCATGACCTCCTTACCCCACACTGACTCCTCTCCCCCATCCCTGCAGAGCTGTGTTTCTATCCAGACTTTTCTGCTTTGAACCTGGAACACGCTACTCCATGACCCTGTGGCTATGGCAGACCAAGGGGGTGCAGAGACCTGGGATGGGGGCACCATCCTTCTGGATTCGGTGAGATCCTAGGGATTCCACCCCACATCTGGGTGGAGACACAAATTAGCAGGACAATATGGATGCACTGGGCTCAGGGGACAGGGGATTGTGGAGACATAGAGTTGCACCAAGAGGATTGAGACAGGTGGAGAGTGTAGGGAGGGGGAATAAGGCAGGGGAAAAGCACATGCCAAGGATAGAAGGTGAGAATGGCAGGTGCCAGACCTCACAGGAACTTGTGGGCCAGGCGAAGGGCTTACCCTGGGGAAATGGGGAGCCCTGGAAGGGATTTGAGCAGGGAAGAGACATGGGGAGGATGGATTGTTAGGGGGAAGCTACTTCAATGATTCTGAATGAGAGGTGGCATTGCCTGGACTATATCAGGGCTATTGGAGAGGAAGGAGAAACAGAATCAAAAGAGAAACAGGAAAGGGGCGGGAAGGGGCTGTGAGGGCCAATGTACAGAAGTTCCATTGTAGGTGTTAGTGAGTGGGGCTGGGTTCACTACCCCCTGCCTTCCACCCTCTACCTTCCTAGTAGGTTGTGCTCCTGCCACAGGTGAAAGGGTTGCCTGGCCTGAGATATATGGACCCTGGGGCCACGGGGCACTTGCAGGAGCTTCACAAGGCGGGCTGCATGGAGGCAGCGAGGATGAGCCTCTCCAGCACTATGCCTGAGGCCTGTGCCTGCCTTGCCTGCAGCATCTCTGCCCTGTTCCAGGGGGGTGGCCTTGGTGAGTGTGTGGCCCTGGCTTGAGGGGGCTGAAGGATAGGGGTTGCACAAGACACCATGAGGTTCATCTGATCTTACCCTTTCTCCTGGCAGCATGTGAGTGCCACCCCCAGGGTTCACTGACCACCGAGTGTGCCCTGCTGGGTGGGCAGTGCTGCTGCCACCCTAACATTGATGGTCGTACCTGTGACCACTGCAGTCCTGGAACATATGGCTTCCGGCCCCACTGGCTGCCGTGGTGAGCCCTCAGGGCCAGTGGGTGTGGGGTCTGGGACCAGCCATCTCCTTTCTCTAGGGCTTGATTGCCCTGTCATTTCCCACAGAGTGCTGCTGCCACACCAAGGGTGCCACCAATGCCATTTGTAACCCTGTGAACGGGCAGTGCCCCTGTCGGGCAGGCCTTGCTGGTTGCTGCTGTGACCACTGCCTCTATGGCTGGTGGGGCTTCCCATGCTGCCAACCCTGTGCCTGCAATGGAGCTGCTGAATTGTGCCATCCACTCACCGGAGTCTGCCAGGACTGCCACGGGGCCACAATGGGCCAGCACTGTGAGAGGTGAGGCTGCCACTGGAAGGATTGGGGAGGGATCGTGATGAGTGGTCTAGGCCCCATTCCATGTGCTACTGCCCCCAGGTGCTTGGATGGCTACTACGGAGACCCCACCCTGGGCTCAGGCCAGCAGTGCTGGCCCTGCCTCTGTCCTGGGCACCCTGGCTCAGGCATCTATCATGGGACTTCCTGCCATGTGGACAGCACCAGTGGATGTGTCCTATGTCTCTGTGCATCTGGCTATGCAGGTGAGGCATGGTTGGCAGCGACAAACCCATGGCCCTGCTCACTTGTTCACAATCCCATCAGGTCCACGAGGCAAATCTTTGCCAGTGTCACCTGTGTGTTTGAGCTGCAGGGCGCGCTCCTCTCCTCAAGAAGTTCCCATTCTTGAGGAATTATAGTCATGGAACTTGTAAGCCAAGAAGATGGGTCATAATATAGCTATTGTGTCCTCTGCTCTCCTGGCTGGACCTCAGACCTTTTGGCTGGTTAAGTGGGACCCAGAGGCCCCAAAGGTACAGGAAGACTACTGAGACAACCCACACATACCCCAATCCACTCCAGGCCCCCGCTGTGACCGCTGCTCCTCGGACTGCTTTGGGCACCCTTGGCCAGGAGATGACCCCAGAAGGATTCCGTGCCAGCACTGCCAGTGCAACAACAATATTGATCCCGTGATCCAGCCGCCTGTGACCCCCACAGTGGACACTGCCAGCACTATCTGCACCACAGCCATGGCCCTGGCTGTGCCCACTGCGGGTCTGGCGTCCAAGGCAGTGCCCTGCACCAAGGGGGCTGCCGGCATGAGTGTGTGAGTGGGATGGGTGAGGGTATCCCAAGGTGGGGGGTGCGTTCTCTTTCCTCAGTCCCCGTCAAGCCCTTCCTCTCCCCGGGCTGTGGCTCTGGCCGCCAGGGCACCATACCTGCGAGGTGCCTGTCTGGGGCTGAAGCCTGCTTCTGCAACCAGGTCAGCAGGCAGTGCCCCTGCTGCCCCCACACGCTGGGGCGGGACTATAGCTGCTGTGCCCCCTCTTCTGGAACCTGGGGGGGGGCCCGAGGTTGCGAGCCCTGCAGCCACCGTGCCCAACACACTTTGCAGCCAGTGAATCACCCAGTGAGTGAGCCCTTGTCGCACATAGCTTGTGGCAGTGGCCAGGTGTGAGTGAATGTGTGTGCCTGTGGTGTGGTTTATGGCTGGTGTGAGTGTGAGTGTTAATGTGACTACCAGCAGCGGTGTGTGTGGCTGCAAGCAGCTGTGTGTGCTCTTGTGCAACATTAGCTATGAGCAGACATGAGACCACATGGGCCCGACCCCACGTGCCACCGTGTGTTGGCGTGTAGGTGAAGCACTGTGAGTGGGTCATGGCGAGCAGAACGAGTGTGGCACGGGTGGGGCCAGGTGCAGCTGGGAACGAGGCAGAGGAGACATGGGCGGAGGGGGAGGATTGGGAGATGCAGGCAGAGATGGATGGCCGTGCGAAGCGAGTGTTTCCAGGAGGAGAGACGTCAGGGACTGAATGAGATGAGGTCTGAAGTGTGTTCTCGAGTCCTTGGTGAGGAGAGGGTGGGAGTCGGGGGGGTGAGTGTGTGGAAACAGTGGGGTGCTCCACTCAGGACACAGAGGAGCAGGTCAGGAGTTGAGAACCCAGAGGGCTGGTCTGTGGGAGGTGAGGCTGGCAATGTAGGGACAAGGTGGGGGCCGGCCAAGGGGGTCAGACCAGAGGAAGCAAGAGGGGAGAAGCCCTCAGCCAAGCACAGGTATGAGTGCTACCTGGGCAGGAACAGGGCTGAGAGGAGGCGACTGTGTGCTGCCTCTGAGCTCTCCTTTCCTTCTTCCTCCCCCAGAGGAGGCTCTTTGTTTCTGCGGACTGGCCACACACTCTTCCTTCAGGTCATGGGTCAGCGCCCCTGCCAGGCAGGATTTGGGGGCTGCACGTGCTCCTGGTATCAGGATGGGTACGGGAGTGCAGAGGTGAGCAGGACATTCACACAATCCACCACCAGGGGTGAGGCTGTCCCGATGGGATCCTCCCTGTGGGATAGCGGGGGAGCCACCAGGTTGTCCTGAGGGAGAGCATGTGTTTATTGCTGTTTTCTCCAAAACTTAAAGAAATACTCATGAAAACA
>NW_006770548.1:1311248-1315848 GCF_000442215.2 Lipotes vexillifer | reverse complement strand
GGGAAGAGTGTTGGCAAGGCCAGGTCGGGTAGGCCTGTGGAGCAGACACGTTGGGTGGTTCTTTCCTGACCCCACCTGCCAGTCTTGACCCAAACTGACCCCTCCCTGGGCTGTAGAGCACCTGGAGCCCTGTGCTGTTTTCCTGCCCAAAGGCTGCCATGCAGTATGGCCCCTCTGGCTGGGGTAGATGCCAGTACCCATGGCCATTCTCTCTTTCTTTTTTTGCTGTACGCGGGCCTCTCACTGTCGTGGCCTCTCCCATTGCAGAGCACAGGCTCCGGGCGCGCAGGCCCAGCGGCCATGGCTCACGGGCCTAACCGCTCCATGGCATGTGGGATCTTCCCGGACCGGGGCACGAACCCGTGTCCCCTGCATCGGCAGGCGGACTCTCAACCACTGCGCCACCAGGGAAGCCCCCGTTCTCTTTTTTTAAAAAAATATTTATTTATTTATTTTGGCTGTGCTGAGTCTCAGTTGCGGCACATGGGATCTTTTTAGTTGTGGCATGCGGGATCTTCATTGTGGCATGCATGCGAGATCTAGTTCCCCAAACAGGGATCGAATCCGGGCTCCCTGCATTGGGAGCGCGGAGTCTCACCTACTGGACCACCAGGGAAGTTCCCCCATGGCTGCTCTGAGCAGTGGCTTAGGTGAGGCTCTCATACTCACACAGGGTCATTCTCCTCCTCAGGCTTCTTGGCGGCAAGCCTAGGGTGAGTGCTGCTTGCTCCCTACCCTGACCCTCTCTCTCCCCCACAGCCTGTGCCTGTGACCCCCAGAGCTCCATCTCGCCCAGCTGTGACCCACACACAGGCACCTGCTGCTGCAGAGAGGGCATCTCAGGGCTGAGGTGCCAGGCATGTGCCCATGGCTCCAGAGGTGGCTTCCCACACTGCACGTCCTGCCCTCCCTATTTCACCAACACCTGGCTCTGCTCCAGCTACAGATGGACACTGTGGCCCACGAAGTGGCCGCCTTATGCCAGGGGATGCCTGGCTGGGGTGCTGGGGGCACCTGCAGGCCTGGAGGGGGTACTCCAGCAGGCCCAGACACTTCTGGAATCTCCTGCCCGCGCTGTGGGGCCCCAACAACAACTTACGGAATGGATAGCTGGACTCAGGCAAGGGGTCTGGGGTCAGTAGGAAGGAGGTCTCCAGCTAGCCTCCCAGGGTCAGGGATTCAGAGGGTCTTGGGTTGGCCTGTCTGAGTCCTGGGTCTGGGAGTGAGGTGAGTTTTCTTGAGTGAGGAATCAGGGAGGAAAGGGCATCTCTGGCCAGGCTGATACTCCATCCTCCCGCAGACCGGAAACAACCGCATTGGCCCAGACACTGTGGGCCAAAGGACAGGTTGTAGCAGAAAGAGAGCCATGGGTTAGGGGGCAGTGTGAACATCTGGAAGAATTATCCCAGGAGCTAGACTGTGTCAAGGGCTTGGCCTGGCTCAAGAAGGCCACGGGAGCCCAAGGTGAGGCCAAGTAGGCAGGTAGGTGGGCCGCAGGTGATGGTGGGGTCTAGGCTGGGGCAGGAGGAAGGGACCAGGTGCCTTTGCTTACATATCTGGGGGACTCAGGAGTCTGACTGACCCTGCCAGTGGAGCCCTGAGCCAACCCTGTGTCTATCGTTCCTATCCCCTGCAGGTCCTGAGGCCCAGGCCTCCTCAGCTGCCCTGCTTTCTCAAGAGGCCATGCTTACAGCCCAGGCCGTGGCCACAGTTGGAGGACCAGACAGCATCCTGGGACAGGCCCAGGAGGCCTGGTGGTGGACAGAGAAGCTGCTGTGGGGGATGGGCCGGCCCAGAGGGACAGCTGTGTGGCAGCTGAAATTGAGGGGCTGGTCCACAGGGTCCAGAGGCTTCACCCTCAGCTTCTGCAGCTCCTAGTCAAAGCTGGAGTGGTAGGTGGAGATATGGATCACTGTGGGAGGCTTTGCCAAGGCGAGGACTCTCTCCTAGGGGTAAACTGGGTGTAGGGCAATGGGAGCGCTGGGACATGCATTCCTCACTGGATCCCCTAGGAATGTAGGGGTCGGGGACCTCGGTTGGTTTATGTTCCTGTGCCCTGTGGTGTTCCCTCTTGTCCTGGGACCCTGCCTACCTCCCAGTGGGCTCTGATTACCTCCCATAACTCCTCCTATAACCTGGACATGGCGGTCACAGCCTTGGAGCAGCGTCAGCAACTGGTACAGAGCCATGGGGGCTGTGGAGGAGAGCATGGTGGGAGTCACAGGGTACCATGGCTTGGCCATGGGATTGCAAGAGACATATTCCAAATCTGACCCACCCCTACCAGCAACAGCAAATCCAGGCCACTGCAAGCTCCACGGGAATCCAGACCTGGGAGATGTGGCGTCATGCAAGGGGGTCTGGGGTGTGGCCACCATGGCTCACACGCAAGCAACTGTGCAGCCCATCCAGCATTTCCTCTTGGGTACATGTCTGCTTGTTGTGTGTCTGAGGTCAGGGGCAGGGGCAGGTGGGCATCCAGGACACTGCTATGATACTCCTTCTAGAATGAGGAATACTCATCAGGGCTGACCAGGGGTCAGGTGGGAGCACTAGTGTGCTCGTAAATGTTTAACAAGTGGGGCCTGGGGGTCAGGAGGAACTGATTTGTAGTGTTTGTCAAATTTCTAAGGCGTCAGTAATCCCCACCGTGACTGATTTCAGTCTACCTGTCATTTAACAACTGATTCACAGAATTCCTGAAAATTTAACAGTTGGCTCTTGGAAGCCTCTAGCACACCGTGTAGTCATGTCAGAGGCAGGGTCAGTGAGAGATTAGGGTCAAAGTTCGTTGGGTCAGGGATCAGAGTTCACATCCAGGATCCCTACCTCCATCCCCACAGATGCTGTGAGTGTGGAGCTGGTGGCATGCCATGCACTGGCGGTGCCCCTCCCCGAAGGTGGGGCAGCGGGCATTGCCCTCCTGCTGGATCAGATCCAGGGTGCCCTCCCTGTGCCAGATGCCATAGGCCAGGAGCTGCCCAAAGCTGAAGGTGTTCTCCATCAGGCACAGCAGACCAGGTGAAGCGCCAGGAGGCGAGAGGTAGAGGTCAGAGTTTGGGGAGGAAAGGAATGCTGGACTGACTGATCATCTGTGTCCTTCAGGGAGGGTACAGCCAGGGCCCTGGACCAAGCGCTGGATGTTTAGGGAGTGCTGGCTGAGGCAGGAACTCATGCAAGTGCTGCAGAGCAAGGACTGCAGGTCTTGAAACAGAGACTTCGAGGTCTGGAAGCCAGTGTACAGGAGGTGATACCCCACCCATACCCCTCAGCTCCCTCACACCTCTTGCTCAGAGGCTGCTGTGATCCCCATTCTTTCCCTGAGATCCTTGACCAATTGTGATATGATGGTGCTAAATACCCTGACCGTGTAATGCTCTACCTTGCTGTGACCTCTCTGTGATTCCCCAGTCTTTGCCTCAGGTGGCAGGCCACTTGGCCTGGGTGGCACTGGCAGTGGATGTGACCCCGGTCCTGGGGCATCTGTCCAGTGCAGCTATGGCTCTCAGGACCTGTTTGGCCCTGAGTCAGCGGCAAGCCCAGGAGGCAGAAGAGTGAGCAGCACATGCCTTGGGTGTGGCTGGGAGCCTGGGCAAGGTGAGATGGGAAAAGTGGACATTAGGGTCTCAGGGACACCTCTGGAATAGTGTGAAATGGGGTTTAGGCTGGGACTGGGCTATGCCAGGCTGAGTCAGTGTCTCAGTTCTAAAAGCCCCTGCCCCCCAACCCAGGAACTTTGGGTGGCAATGTGTTTGGGACTGTAGAGTCTACGTGGGATGGGGTGTCAGATCTAGTCTTGCTCTAGGAATTGCAGGTGGCCCAGTTAGGTGTGGTGGAGTTGCAGGAGGGCACGCATAGCCCGGTGGCCACGGTGCAAGATGCAGAAGAGCGGGTACAGTGGGCATGAGCTGAGGCCCAAGAGTTTCTAAAGCTGGCACAGAACAGCTAGAGCTGCCTAGAGGGTATGTGGCTGGGCCATGGTGGGGTGGGTATGGGGGGTGGTCAGGGTCAGAAGGGAGGGTCAGAGTTATAGGGATGGTGTAGGAGGGTCAGGGAAGGGTGCAGGTCAGGTCCAGATTCATATAGGGGTCAGGTCCAGATTCATATAGGGCTCAGGCTGGGGTCAAAGTCTAGAACAGGAGATCAAACGTTAATTAGGGTTAGAGCTTATTTTGGGCTGGGGTCAGAGTCAGGGTCAGAGATTAGGACCAGAAGTCAGAGCCTGGCTCAGATGACCCTGATCCCCAGGGCTGGAGCGCCACCTGGCTCAGAATGTGCAGGCACTGGGCAAGAAAGTGACCACCCTGTGGGCCCTGGAGCAGCAGGCAGCAGAGCTGCCTGATCACATGCAGCTGTGGGCCATTGTGTACACCACCTGCTGACTGCTGTCTGTGGATGCCAGTAAGAGGGACTCTGGGACTACCTGGGTGACTCAGAGTGACCCCAGAGTGACCCAGGAATCTCCTGACCTTGAGAGACCAGAGACACCACTGAGTGCCTGCTGATCCTGAGCGACCTCTATGTGACCATGTTGTTTTTTCCAGTGGCCCTCTGACCTTGAGAAACTGGGAGGCGGTGGGTGTCGGGGGGTGGGGGGGAG
>NW_006770548.1:1304398-1310948 GCF_000442215.2 Lipotes vexillifer | reverse complement strand
CCCCGCCCCGGCCCAGACTCTCCCTGTGAAGCCTAATGATTCCCCTGAAGAACCCCAGCTTTCTCCCCTGGGCCTACACCTCTGGGGTACTCTCCACCCGACCCCAGACAGTGGGCGCAGCTGTGGCAGCTCAAAGTCACCCCGACAGGGCCCTACAGACCCCCAGAATCCGTGGTCCCTACCGCAGTCCCAGGGGCCTGGGTGGGGCAAGGGCTCTGGGCAGCACGCATTCCAAGCCCGGGCTCAGACGCTCTCGGTGGACCAGAAGGCCCGGAGTGGATGAAGAGCCATAAGATCTGGATTTGCTCGCTACTGCTCTGGTCTGTTGTCGGTGACCAGCACTCATTTTCATAGTGGGAAACTGAGCTCTTCTCATGCCTACTTGTTGTAGTGATTGGGGGAAGCGGAGACTCTGGGCAGGAGATGGCCTTTCTCCATCTCCCCTGCTACCCCTATGTTGTCCTGTCCTTCCGGCCAGGCTGTCCATCCCACATCCCTGAATAGGGGAGCTTGACACCCTGAGTGCACCCTTCCACCTCCCCACTGATGCTGGAGCCCTGGGACTGAAAAGCCTAATTGATGGTGACTTCCACAGCACCAACGACACTGGAGACAAAGGCTAGTTTCCATGGGCCACTTGAGGTCTCAAAGATCAGACTCCTCTCCTTTGTTTATGCCATAGCCCCTGCTTGGTGCATCCCCTAACTATAGTGGCCTAAGGGCCCAAAACCCTGTGTTCCCCTGGCTCTGTGCAGACCTGGGCATGGGGGCACAATAAAGATTTGCAGGTGATCCAGCCTGTGTCTAGTTTCTAGAGTGAGAGTCGTTTCCAGAGAGGTGGGGGTTTCTGCATGATGTTGTGCTCCTGCCCGAGATCCGCTCCGTGCTTTGCTTCCTGCCGTACTTCCCAACTTTGCTCAAAGTCGCCGGACTCCGAGCTAGTGGAGGGACCGCTGGACCGACAGAGGACCGAGTGGGGAATCGGCCAAGGACCCAAACAGGCAGAGTCAACACGGGACCCCAAGGGAGGGTAGAGATGGGCATGGGCCCCAGACCTCTCATCCCCCCTTATCCTGATTCCTCTCCTCTTCAGGATGGAGCGGGCAGCAGGGGAACAAGGGAGGAACCTGCGGGGACAGCCTGGGCCCTGGCAGCTTCTACTGGGCCTGCTGCTGAGCGGTGAGAGGGCCTGGTGAAGGCCTGGGGGTTGCGGGATGTGATGGTGGGTCCTGGGGTAGCTGGCTCTGGGGCTACGGGGTGGGAGCGCAGCAGAACCAGCTGACCCCCTGTTCCCAGTGCCGGCCACTGCCCTGGCCCAGGCCCTGGCCCCGGATGTGCCAGGCTGTTTGCGGGGAAGCTGCTACCCCGCCACAGGGGACCTGCTCGTGGGCCGTGCTGACAGACTGACCGCCTCATCCACCTGTGGCTTGCACGGGCCCCAGCCCTACTGCATCGTCAGTCACCTGCAGGTGTGGTTGGAGTTGAGGTGGGGGGCTGAGTCAGGGTGGTGCCGGCACTGGCTGAGGTACTAACGCTGATCCTGACCCTGACCCGACCCAGGACGAGAAGAAATGCTTCCTGTGTGACTCCCGGCGCCCCTTCTCTGCTAGAGACAACCCTAACAGCCATCGCATCCAGAATGTAGTTACAAGCTTCGCACCACAGCGCCGGGCAGCCTGGTGGCAGTCAGAGAATGGTGAGGCTGTGGGTGAGGTATGGGTGAGCAGGGCTGTCCACCAAGTAGCCTCAAGTCCCTGACCTCCGACTCCTGCCCCAGGTGTCCCCGTGGTCACCATCCAGCTGGACTTGGAGGCTGAGTTCCATTTCACGCACCTCATTATGACCTTCAAGGTGCCCGCGTGTCTGGGAGCCTGCTTGAAGCACCCTGCTTGGCTCCCCATTGCCCCTGAACAGAGTCCCAGCTCTTCAGCCCAGCCTCCCTGTGCTCATATGCTGTGCCCTGGCTGGATGGGAGGCTCTTTCACCTCCCACACCTTCTGTTACCTGCTCCCTCCAGGCCTTTGTACACACTGCCTCAATCCCAGGCTGGGTCAGGCGCTGCCTCCCTGGGCCCCGTGACCGCTGAGTCTCCCCACTAGAGGTGGCTTCCCTTCCTGATCCTTGCTTGGCTTCCCCTGGTCACCTCCACCTGTCTGTGAGCTGCTTGAGGGCAGGCCCCAGCTGGGCAGGGCTCTTGATGGGCCTGGGCTGGACTTGGGTCCTAGTGCCCGCTGATCAGCCATGCTCCCCACCCAGACGTTTCGCCCTGCTGCCATGCTGGTGGAGCGCTCAGCAGACTTTGGACGCACCTGGCACGTGTACAGATATTTCTCCTATGACTGTGGGGCTGACTTCCCAGGAGTCCCACTGGCTCCCCCACGGCACTGGGATGACATAGTCTGTGAGTCACGCTATTCAGAGATTGAGCCATCCACTGAAGGCGAGGTGAGGGCTGGGATCTGGGCTTGGGGCAGAAAGGGGGCACAACAGGCATGAGGCAGGTCCAGTGTCTCTAATAACTCTATGCCCTTCCAGGTCATCTATCGTGTGCTGGACCCTGCAATCCCTATTCCAGACCCCTATAGCCCATGGATCCAGAGTGAGTGTTCCATTCTTTGAGGCTGGCGCAGTCCCAGCATCCGGCTGGTGACTATCTGGGGCCTCAGTAGCTATTCTGGGTGCTTCCTAGGGCAGGTGCCAAGTCCAATTTAGCTCATATAGCTGTAGACAGGAGGTCTCCCAAGGTGACCTTGGCAGCTTCAGCTCCTGGGTGGGCATGGGGCAGCAAGAGCCTGCCTGGACAGCTGGCCCCCAACCCCTTTCCCCCACTTAGACCTGCTAAAGATCACCAATCTACGGGTGAACCTGACACGGCTACACACGCTCGGGGACAACCTGCTTGACCCACGGCGGGAGATCCGCGAGAAGTACTATTATGCCCTGTACGAGCTGGTTGTGCGTGGCAACTGCTTCTGCTATGGACACGCCTCACAGTGTGCACCCGCCCCAGGGGCACCAGCCCATGCTGAGGGCATGGTGAGGGTCTTCAACTGGCTGGAGTAGGGCTGGGGGCAGGGGCAGGCATGGATGGACAGTGCTGACCACTTGCCTACCCACCCTGCTAGGTTCATGGGGCCTGCACCTGCAAACACAACACTCGTGGCTTCAACTGTGAGCAGTGTCAGGATTTCTATCATGATCTGCCCTGGCATCCGGCTGAGGACGGCCACAGTCACGCCTGCAGGAGTAAGTGAGACCCTGGCCCTCATAGCCCCAGGACTCTGTGGCCTGGCTGTGCCCTGGGCAGAACCTAGAGCTGGTTGGTTAAGCCCCTAACACCTAGGCTGTGCCTGAAGGGTATCCTGGTCTTGATGCTCCTGGGGACTCCCTCAACCCTCTGCCATAGTCTGCTCTGGTTAGGGGCCCAGTATGATGCTGAAGCCTTAAAGTCCCTGAACCCCCACCCACAAATTCTGGCCTGTGGCAGGGACCTAAGGTGGCACTGGGGGCCCCTAAGCCCCTTACCCTCAGGACATGGTCCCTCAAGTGGCCTTTGCCCTGCTCTTCCCTCCCCTCTTCCAAGAGTGTGAGTGCCATGGGCATACCTACAGCTGCCACTTCGACATGGCCATATACCTGGCATCTGGCAACGTGAGTGGAGGTGTGTGTGATGGGTGTCAGCACAACACAGCTGGGCGCCAGTGTGAGCTCTGCCGACCCTTCTTCTACCGTGACCCAACCAAGGACCTGCGAGACCCAGCTGTGTGTCGCTGTAAGGCTGGAATTGGACATGGGAAAGGGAAGGCTGATCCTGGGGTATGAGCTGAAGTGCCAGACTGCTGTCCAGGTTGCAGGGATTTGGGGTGGGGGGATGGAGGGTGGAGCCAGACTGGGAATCTAGGGTGGGGGCTTGAGAGATAACTGGTGCTGGGCTAGTTGGCATAAGGGTAACCCTGCACTTCTTTGTGCTCTCAGCCTGTGACTGTGACCCCATGGGTTCCCAAGACGGTGGTCGCTGTGATCCCCATGATGATCCTGCACTGGGGCTGGTCTCGGGCCAGTGTCGCTGCAAAGAAAATGTGGTGGGCTCTCGCTGCCAGCAGTGCCGTGATGGCTTCTTTGGGCTCAGTGCCAGTGACCCTCTAGGCTGCCAGCGTATGTGCTTCCTGTCCTAACTCCTGTGCTGACCTTAACCCTTGACCTCTTACTCTGGACCCAACTGGACACGGGCACTGCCCCAGCTCCCCAAAGTGCTGATGGGTCTCCTTCTCCACAGAATGTCAGTGTGATACACGGGGCACAGTGCCAGGGGGCACCCCTTGTGACCGCAACAGTGGAGCCTGTTTCTGCAAGCGTTTAGTGACTGGACGTGGCTGCAACCGCTGCCTGGTGCGACTGGAGGGGCTGGAGTTCTGCACTTATCCTCAGAGGATAGGGATGGGAGTGGTGTCCCTGCCCCACTGGGTGGGCGCTGAGGGCTTTGGGTCCGATCCTGGTTGAGAGGCCTCAGGTCTGGGAGGCCAATCATGGGAGCCAGTGGTCGGGGGGCCATGCTTTCCCCAAGGGGTGGTAGAGGCTGAGAGCCATCATTGGATTCCCTGTTGGGCAGAGAGGGGGGTCTATTTCTGGCCCTCAGCAACCTCTTCTCCCCCAGCCTGGCCACTGGGGCCTGAGCCACGACCTACTTGGCTGCCGTCCGTGTGACTGTGATGTCGGTGGTGCCCTGGATCCCCAGTGAGTACTGTATAAGGGGCCCTGGGAGGGGTGGGAAAAGATCCTGGGCGGGAAAGGGGATCCTTCTTGAGTAACCATGTGTTCCCCAGGTGCAACGAGGCCACAGGTCAGTGCCACTGCCGCCAGAACATGGTGGGGCGACGCTGTGAGCAGGTGCAGCCTGGTTACTTCCGGCCCTTCCTTGACCACCTAACTTGGGAGGCTGAGGAAGCTCGGGGGCAGGTAGGGGGGCGCTGTTGAAGGACAGGGCATGGGTGATACTATGGCTGGAGAGGCAGGGTTATGGGCGGTGCCTGGTGTAGGGAGGGTGTCTGCCTCGGGCAGGGCCTCAACTAGAGAGCTGGGGTTTGGGGACAGGCTGTGGCAAAAGAGGCAGTGCCTTGCCTGAGCCCACACCCCCAGCCTCATTGCTTCCCAGGTACCTGATGTGGTGGCGCGCCTGGTGACCCCTGGGGGGATTCCATCTTGGACTGGCCCAGGCTTTGTTAGGCTGCGGGAAGGCCAGGCACTGGAGTTCCTGGTGGCCTCTGTACCAAGAGCCATGGACTATGACCTGCTACTGCGCTTGGAGCCCCAGGTCAGACCTTGTGACACCTAACCCAGAGCTGACCCTCTGGGTGTGGGAGCATCTCATCCATCACCCCATTTCCCTAGGTACCTGAGCAATGGGCAGAGATGGAACTGACTGTGCAGCGCCCAGAGCCTGTATCTGCCCACAGCCCATGTGGGCACGTGCTGCCCAAGGATGACCACATCCCAGGGACTCTGCGACCAGGCACCAGGTGAGGACACTAATGGTAGCACCTACAACTGTGGGGGGTTGTGGGTCAGCCCTAAGCTCCCTGCAGGGCACTTGGAAGACCCCCCTGCTCATTCATCTGTTCCTTCCTTCAAGTGCCTCCTCCTCCTGCGTACTGTTTGCCAGCTGCTGCTGGGCATGGCACTGGTCAGAGGAAGGAAGTAGACAGAACAAGATCTGCTCCTTCAGGTGTCTAAGTTCCAGAGGCCAAGGCAGGGAATAAGGGGATCCCATTGATTGTCAGGATAGGTAGTGCCCTTGGGGGGAATGGAGGGTGTCAGAGTACTCTGAGTGGGGATGTAACTGGTCTGACTAAGGCTTTATTATATTTTGGGTAGCATTTGTTTCATGTATCTTTTTTCATCACTTTTTTCTTTTTATCATGTAAAAATAAAAATACATAGAAGCAGAGAATAGCATAATGAACCTGGCTGTACCCATTATAGACATTTTGCCAACTGTGACTTATGTTTAGCAAAGATTCCTCTAGTTTCTGAGAGGGGAATAGACCTAAAGGGCCAAGGTGGAAGCTGGGAGATCCACTGGCAGCTATTGAGTTAGCTGAGTGACAGTGGGCTGGACACAGGTGTAGCAGTTGAGGTGGCGAGAAAAGGAAGTTTCCAGAGGGTTCCAGTGGCAGAGCTGATGGCTTAGGAAAGGGAGAAAAAGTGGAAAGGTGACTCTAGGGTTTGGGGCTTGGGCATCTGGATGGCATGTGTTCTTCGCTGAGATGGAGACATAGGAAGGAGCAGTTCTGAGATGCTTAGACATGGGGGACAGGGCCAGTGGGTGGTTGGACTTCTGTGTCTGGAATTACTGGAGGGCTCAGGTTGGAGATGTAAGTTTTGCACTTGTCCCTAAAGAGGTGGATCTAGATTAAATGACCAGAGAAAGGAAGGAGGAGCAGAACCAAGCTTTGGGGTACTCTAGTGTTAGAGCCCAGTAGAGAGGGAGTAGCTGGGGGATGGGGAGAAATCAGGAGTCTGCACAAGGTCCCAGAAGCCAAGAGAAGAGCGT
>NW_006770548.1:1285295-1304046 GCF_000442215.2 Lipotes vexillifer | reverse complement strand
GCGTCTCAGGAAGGAAGGCGCACTGACCTCACTGCAAGTTGCTGGATGCTGGAGCAGATAAGAATAGAGGAGTGGCCGCTGGGTTTGGCTAAGTGGAGGTCACTTGTGACCTTGGGACAGGCTGACTCTATGGCATGCTGGAGGGGGCAAAAGCTCCCCTGGAGTGGGAGGCTAGACAGTGGAGGCAGTGACTACAGTTAAATTTAAGGGTTTTGTTGGTCAGGAGAGCAAAGACAAAGCAGCAGCTAGGGAGAGACTCGAATCTTGAGCAAAGATTTTTTTCAGGGGGGATAAAAGAACCCTAGCATGGGTTTGCAGGCTGATGGGAATGACCTGGGGTGAGGGGAGGTGATGCAGTCTTGGTGAAGAGGAGCCGTGACTGGAGGCTGGAGGTCGAGGTTGGAGGAAGCGTAAAAAGGGCATTGAGGGAAAATTGGCAAGCATTTGTGCCAGGGAAATGCTCTGGGGTTGCAAGGCTGTATGGAGTGTTCTCAGCAAGACTGTCTGCACAGGTGATGATCCCAGTGAAGGCACATTTATGGGAATCTTCTGTAGAGATTCTCCGTCAGGCTGTCCAGCTGTTTTTGGCCTGGCCCAGCCCTAGTATCTTTCTTGGCCAATGATTTGGTTGCTGTGTGTGGGGTGGGGAGGCCCAAGATGATTGATACAGGAACCCTGGGTGACCCCATACCTGTCCTCGCCTACTTCAGGTACATGGTGTTTCCCAGACCTGTCTGCCTTGAGTCCGGCATCTCCTACAAGCTGCATCTCAAGCTGGTGCGAACAGGAGGAGGTGCCCAGCCTGAGGCCCCCTATTCTGGACCCAGCCTACTCATTGACTCGGTGAATAGTTCCCTCTTCCCACACCAACCAAGATGGCAGGGCCTGTGGGATGGGTCCTGAAGTGGTGACTGTATAGAAGGGGTCTGTGACAGAAGAGGCAGGTCTGTGGCAGTGATAAGCTTAGTGTCCTGGCAGTTCCAACATGGTCCTGGGTCTGAACTTCATTCTTCCTTGCTCATCTCTTAAGCTGGTGCTGCTGCCCCGTGTCCTGGTGCTGGAGATGTTTAGTGGGGGTGATGCGGCTTCTCTGGAGCGCCGTGCCACCTTTGAACACTACCGCTGCCATGAGGAGGGTCTGGTGCCCAGCAAGACCCTTCCCTCTGAGGCCTGCGCCCCCCTCCTCATCAGCCTGTCCACACTGGTCTACAACGGAGCCCTGCGTGAGTGCCTGTGGTTTGGCTGGTGGGGCGGAGGTGTGTGGGCTCAGCTTGACCTGCCCTGTCCCCTCTCCCCACAGCCTGTCAGTGTGACCCCCAGGGCTCACTGAGTTCTGAGTGCAACCCCCATGGTGGTCAGTGCCTGTGCAAACCTGCAGTGGTTGGGCGCCGCTGTGACCTCTGTGCCCCTGGCTACTATGGCTTTGGCCCCACAGGCTGTCAAGGTATCACCTGCCCCTTTTTCTCTCCTGTTCTCTCCACACACTGCCCCCACCTCTGCCCCGCTGCCACTACTGTTCTCCCTCCTTCCTCTGGCTCTGCTTCTTCCTTCTTCCAACTCTGCTTTGGACCCCATACTCTCAGCCCTGGTCACTTGCAGTTCTCTTCCATTCCCTGACCTTCTACCGTGACCTCACCCAAACTCCCCTCAAACCCTCTCCCTGGCTCAGCCTCTGCCTTGCCCCCAGCCTGCCAGTGCAGCCCTGAGGGGGCACTCAGCGGCCTGTGTGAAGCAACCAATGGGCAATGCCCCTGCCAAACTGGTGCATTTGGGCTTCGCTGCGACCACTGCCAGCGTGGCCAGTGGGGATTCCCTAACTGCCGGCCGTGTGTCTGCAATGGGCATGCAGACGAATGTGACCCCCACACAGGCGCTTGCCTGGGATGCCGTGACCACACAGCGGGTGAGCACTGTGAAAGGTGAGCCTGAAGCAGCTATGAGTGAGCTGGTGGGTGGGCGGGCTGCTCAGGGATGACACAGCTCTTCCTCCTTCTCCCTGAAGGTGCATTGCTGGCTTCCACGGGGACCCACGGCTGCCATATGGGGGCCAGTGCCGGCCCTGTCCCTGCCCTGAAGGCCCCGGGAGCCGGCGGCACTTTGCTACTTCTTGCCATCGGGATGGGTACTCCCAGCAGATCGTGTGCCACTGCAGGGCAGGCTACACAGGTGAGTGGGTAAGGTGCAGGCGTGGGATCAGGGTGGGGCAGCTGGGCTGAGCACTCATGCCTTCCCCCGACTGTGGGCAGGGCTGCGGTGTGAAGCTTGTGCCCCTGGGCACTTTGGGGACCCATCAAGGCCAGGCGGCCAGTGCCAACCATGCGAATGCAGTGGTAACATTGACCCCACGGACCCTGATGCCTGTGACTCCCACTCGGGGCAATGCCTGCGCTGCTTACACCACACAGAGGGGCCGCACTGTGCCCACTGCAAGCCTGGCTTCCATGGGCAGGCTGCCCGACAGAGCTGTCACCGTGAGTGTGGGTATGGAGGGGGTGGCTGAGGTGGGGCTCCCTGCTCCAGCTCTCCTTAACCAGTGTGCTCATCTTGGCTGGCATAGGCTGCACCTGCAACCTGCTGGGCACAGATCCCCAGCAGTGCCCATCCACTGACCGGTGCAACTGTGACCCAAGCAGTGGGCAGTGCCCATGCCTCCCCAATGTCCAGGGCCCTAGCTGTGACCGCTGTGCCCCCAACTTCTGGAACCTTACCAGTGGCCATGGCTGCCAGCCCTGTGCCTGCCACCCAAGCCGAGCCAGAGGCCCCACCTGCAATGAGGTATGGTACCTTCCTGTGGATCCCTGGGGAGATGGGGCCAGCTGCCTGCCTCACGTCTTGAGTGTTCAGCCTCTGACTGACCTCTGCCCTGTTCCCACTCTAGTTCACAGGACAGTGCCACTGCCGTGCTGGCTTCGGTGGGCGAACCTGTTCTGAGTGCCAGGAGCTCCACTGGGGAGACCCTGGGTTGCAGTGCCGCGGTAAGGGGGCTCGTGGGGCCAGGGTGGATGGGGGACTTCCAAGGATGCCCCACTGGCGCCCTAACTCTGTGATCTTCCCTTTTCCTGCAGCCTGTGATTGTGACCCTCGTGGGATAGACACACCTCAGTGTCACCGTTCCACAGGTCACTGCAGCTGCCGCCTGGGCATGTCTGGCGTGCGCTGTGACCAGTGTGCCCGTGGCTTCTCAGGCGTCTTTCCTGCCTGCCACCCCTGCCACGCGTGCTTCGGGGACTGGGACCGTGTGGTACAGGACCTGGCTGCTCGTACACGGCGCCTGGAGCAGTGGGCGCAGGAGCTGCAGCAGACGGGTGTGCTGGGTGCCTTTGAGAGCAGCTTCTGGCACATGCAGGAGAAGCTGGGCACTGTGCAGGGGATTGTCGGTGCCCGTAATGCCTCAGCTGCCTCCACTGCACAGCTCGTGGAGGCCACAGAGGAGTTGCGGTGCGGATGGGCCTGAGGATACATGGTGGGATGGGGCAGAGGCCCGATGCATTAGGGCTGAAGTCTCTATAAATAATATCTCCTCATCACCCCATGCAGGCGTGAAATTGGGGAGGCCACTGAGCACCTGACCCAGCTGGAAGCAGAGCTCACAGATGTGCAGGACAAGAATTTCAATGCCAACCATGCACTAAGCAGTCTAGAGCGAGACGGGCTTGCACTTAATCTCACACTGCGGCAGCTTGACCAGCATCTGGACCTGCTCAAGCATTCAAACTTCCTGGGTGAGTTGTTGGCCAACTAGGCGGGTGGATCAGGGTTGATCTTCAGCTGAGTGCCTGCCTCTGCCCGACTTAGGTGCCTATGACAGCATCCGCCATGCCCACAGACTGTCTGCAGAGGCAGAACGTCGTGCCAACATGTCAGCCCTGATGGTGCCCAGCCCTGTGAGCAACTCAGCAGGCACACGGCACCGGACAGAGGTGCTGATGGGTGCCCGAAAGAAGGACTTCAACCGCAAGCACATGGCCAACCAGCAGGCACTGGGAGAGCTCTCTGCCCGTACCCATGCCCTGAGTCTGACAGGCATAAATGAACTGGTGAGGCACAAGTGTCGGGTGGGACATATGGGTGTGGCTGTTCCTTCCCCCAGACCCTGACTTGTTCTGTGCTTGGCAGGTGTGTGGGTCCCCGGGAGATGCACCCTGTGCTACGAGCCCTTGTGGGGGTGCCGGCTGTCGGGACGAGGATGGGCAGCCCCGTTGTGGGGGCCTCAGCTGCAGTGGGGCAGCAGCCATGGCGGATCTGGCGCTGGGTCGGGCCCGCCACACACAGGCAGAACTGCAGCGGGCATTGGCAGAAGGTGGTGGCATCCTCAGCCAGGTAGCTGAGACCCGTCGGCAGGCAGGCGAGGCACAGCAGCGGGCCCAGGCAGCCCTGGACAAGGCTAATGCTTCCAGGGGACAGGTGGAACAGGCCAACCAGGAACTGCGGGAACTTATCCAGAGTGTGAAGGACTTCCTCAGCCGTGAGCCTCCCTTGTGGCCCAGGCCATGTGGTGTTTCCCCCGTGTCTGTGTTCATACTTGGGTCAGGGCCTGCACTGTACCTGTGTTTGTGACCACAGATGGGCAAGGGCTCAGGGTGTCTGGACCCTAAGCCCGTGCCCATATGTAGTCCCCAAGTCCACGACCCTGAATCTATGTCCCATGTATAGTCCCTGTCATTGTGGTTACATCCTTATGCCTATTAGCAAATCCATACCCGATGTGTGGTCCCTGAGTCCATACCCCAAGACTGTGTCCCCATGCCCGTGCTGGGGAATCTGTGTCCTTAAGCCCTTGCCTGTGTCCCCATAGAGGAGGGGGCTGATCCTGACAGCATTGAGATGGTGGCCACACGGGTGCTAGAGCTCTCCATCCCAGCGTCACCTGAGCAGATCCGGCACTTGGCGGGCGAGATTGCAGAGCGGGTCCGGAGCCTGGCAGATGTGGACACGATCCTGGCGCGTACTGTGGGAGACGTGCATCGGGCAGAGCAGCTACTGAAGGATGCACAGCGGGCACGGTCTGACCCCAACCTTGGACCCCATCCTTGACACCTAGTTCTGATACTTGCAGGTCCTGATTCCCTCTCTTCTCCAGGAGCCGGGCTGAGGGTGAGAAACAGAAGGCAGAGACAGTACAGGCAGCGCTGGAGGAGGCCCAGCGGGCACAGGGTGCTGCTCAGGGCGCCATCCAGGGGGCAGTGGTTGACACACAGGACACAGAGCAGACCCTGCACCAGGTGTGGTCTCCCTGGGACATCAGTGGGGCAAGGTTGTGAGCATGCTGCATAAACCTGTTTAACCCTAGGCCCACCCGTGGCAGGTGCAGGAGAGGATGGCAGGTACAGAGAAGGCATTGAGCGCTGCAAGTGAGCGAGCTCAGCAATTGGATGGTCTCCTGGAGGCTCTGAAATTGAAGCGAGCAGGGAATAGCCTGGCAGCCTCTAGCGCTGAAGAAACAGCGGGCAGTGCCCAGGGTCGTGCCCGGGAAGCTGAACAGGTGGGTTGAGGCAGAGCCAGTTGGAAGGGGTGGGGGTAGAGGCTGGGCCTCCACTGGGCCACCACCCTGCCCCGGACCTCTATATTTGCAGCTGCTGAAGGGCCCACTAGGTGACCAGTACCAGACAGTGAGGGCCCTGGCTGAGCGCAAGGCCCAGGGTGTGCTGGCTGCACAGGCACGGGCAGAACAACTGCGGAATGAGGCTCGCGGCTTGTTGCAGGCTGCTCAAGACAAGCTGCAGCGGCTGCAAGGTGAGGATGGGACGCCAGAGATGTGGGACTCTGGGAGAAGGACCCTTCATCTGAGACCTGTCTCTCCTAGAGCTGGAAGGCACTTATGAGGAGAACGAGCGGGCGCTGGAGGGCAAAGCGGCTCAGCTGGACGGGCTGGAGGCCAGGATGCGCAGTGTGCTTCAAGCCATCAACTTGCAGGTCCAGATCTACAACACCTGCCAGTGACCCCTACCCAAGGCCTACCCCAGTCCCCAGCCTCGCCCCGCACTTATTACTGCCTGTGCATGGAATAGTCCCCAGCCTGGCAAGGCCCCCAATAAACCAGTGTGAATCCCCCCTGTGTGACCGACTCTGATTTGGGGAGGGCCGAGTCTCTGGGCGGAACCTAGAAGCTGCCACCAGCAGGGCCCCACCGAGGCCAAAGCACCGGAGCCCCGCCTCCTCCGTTCGGCCCGCCCCGGAGCTGCTCCCGCCGGAAGTGCGTCACCAGCTCTGCGTTCAGGCACCCGCGGCCGTAACTGGAAGTGGAAACAAAACAAGCAGCTGAGGCGGTCGTGGCGGCGGCGCCGGGACGGGGGAGGGGCGCGCCGGAACCGGAACCGACCTGACGCCGGAACCGGAATCGAGAGCGGGTTGCCAGGGCCCGAAGAGGGCTGGCTGCAGCGGCCTAGCTCGGTGAGTGGGGCTGGTCGCTGCTCGCCTGTCTCGCTGGAGCGGGGAGGCCGAGACGCGGGCCTAGGGCGACCTGTTCAAGGTCACGGGCCGTACCAGTCTCCACCCCTCGAGCCCTGCGGCGTGCCGGGCCCACTGATGCAGGCGGGGCCGTTACACTAAAGCCTGTGGCCGGCCTGCCGTCTCGAAGAGGGCTGGCGGCGAGCGAGGGCGGCTTCCTGGAGGAGGTGGTGGCGGGCCCAGGGTTCGGAGGCTGGAGCTGGGTCGCAGCCCGGCCGGGGCGCTGGTCTGTGGTCAGTAACCCCGCGCGGCCCTATTTGGCCACCTTGGGTCTCTAGGCAGCCCCTTTCCCTCCTCAGCGTCCCAGGAGGAGAGGGTAGGGACGCGACCTTCAGCTGGGGCCTGGGAGCAAAGAGGTAGCAGATGTCCACCCCTCGATTCTGGACCTGTCGTCACTGAAGATCCAGACCTCCAGTCCCACATCTGACCCGTAGAAGAATCCCCCCGTCCCCCGCCAAACTTCCGCTCCCCACTCCCACACACTCACACTCGGGGGAACACAGACTAGTCACTCTCTGTCCTGCTACTGTCTCAGGCCATGCTTGAGGCTGCCAGGGGTCCTGGATCTATGGTTCGTTCATCCCCACCCTTATCTCAATTTTGAGAACTTTATTTTGGATGGAGAAACAGCCCAGAATCCACTGGTGGGTCTGTGGGAAACTGGCTAAGAGCTGATGAGGGGGTGGACGTGGGAAGGAAGGGGATAATGTCTGTTTCAGTCTCAGACTGCATGCCCACCCTGAGGCAGAGATGCTGCTGAAAGGGAAATGTGACATCTGAATACCCTTTTCACCTTAGCTTTTGCAGGCCCCTCTTTGCATAGGAGAGCAGCTGGAGAGGGGAATCTCTCCAGATGTAAGAAAACAAAAACAAAAACAAAAACCAAGCAGTGCACAGAAGCAGGTTCAGAGGAGGGTGGGAACTGGCAGGTGGCAGGTGGGGCTCCTTGACCTCAAGATGATGCCTGGGCAGTGGTAGCACCTGGGCTGGGCCTGTTTTCAGCCACAGAGCCTGGTCCTCCTGCTGTTTAATTGTCTGTCTCCTCCTTTCTTGCCTTCCTCCTACTTCTCGGGTGGTGACTAAGCAGCCAGTGAGAGTGAAGGAAAAGTGAGCAGCACCCTGCTCAGTGTGCCAGCCCTGTGGGCTGGAGCTATGGCTCCTCTCCAGATTGGAGGAGCCTCTGGTCCCAGGCCATGGCTGCCTTGACCTGACACCTCCTCAGTGAGGGTTCTCTCTTTGTGGGTCTGTATGGCAGGCATCTAGGAGGCTCAGCCAGAAGTGGTTGCTTCTACTTGCATTATTTATTCCACCTTAGGAATAGTCTGAGAGTATCCAGGGCTACATCAGGTAGTAGAGAGATATTGCTCCATAGGTTTAGAAGTGTCCCAGGTTGCTGAGCCCTGGGTGTAACCAAGGAGCAAATTTTGGGCCTTGGTAGTGATCACTTGTCCCCTTCTCGTTAGGCTGTCAGTTCCTTGCTGGAGAATTTGTCCACAAAGAGTTGCCAAGATAGCTGGGCCAGGAAGAAAGCGCCGTAGCCCTGACCCAGACACCGTTGCCGACCCCGGGGCACTCTGGCTGTCACCCAAGCGGCTCAAGATGTCTGGTGGGGCCAGCACCACAGGCCCAAGGAGAGGGCCCCCAGGACTGGAGGAGGCCACCAGTAAGAAGAAGCAGAAGGATCGAGCAAACCAGGAGAACAAGGATGGAGATCCTAGGAGAGGTGGTAGTGGCATTCCCAGAGTGCTTGTGGCCTTCCCCTCCTCCCTTCCTGTTGAGCATACAGATTGGGGACTGGGAGATGACTTTTTTGCTGTTCCTTCCATCCTGGTCTGATGCTGAGAGAAGGACCAATGGCAGGCTGGGTAGAGCCTCAGTTTTGAAGTTGGGGTACTTGGCTGAAGTCCTAAAGATGGTGTTTGGTGGGATGTTATAGTCTTGGAGGCTGCTTGTCCATCATCCTTTCCCTGTTCTTTCCTTTGTTGTCAGGGTCAGTATTCACTCAGGAGGAGCCGACCAAAGAGGGTGAGTAATGAATAAGCCTTTTGGATGATAGAGTGCTAGGGGAGAGGAGGGGGCACTGGGGATATAGCCCTTATCTAGAGCAGTTGCATTAGGGCTGGGTGTCTGGTACCTGCTTACTCCCATCAAAATTTCATGGAGACCTTCACAATCTTTTTGACACTGTCTCTGTAGAGTTGTTGCTTGATTGGAGGCAGAGTGCTGATGAGGTGTTTGTCAAGCTGCGTGTGGGAGCCCGTCCCCTGCGGCTGGAGGAGGTAGATGCTGCTTTCACAGACACAGACTGTGTGGTGCGGCTTCCAGGTATGTCCATATGCTTTGAGCCCAGCAGTATACTTGAATCCTTTGATATCCCCTACCCCAGCTCACTCCTCCCACTCTGTTGCCAGGTGGTCGGCAGTGGGGTGGTGTTTTCTATGCTGAGATAGAAAGCTCTTGCACCAAAGTGCAGGCTCGCAAAGGTGGCCTCCTGCAGCTGTCACTGCCCAAGAAGGTGCCTCTGCTCACGTGGCCCTCTCTCCTGGTAAGTTCCAGAGCAGAGTAGGGTAGGGATACTCAGTGTAGTTAACAGGGCCTGATTGCTGTATCTTTGGCAGAAGAAACCTCTTGGGACCCAGGAGTTGGCGCCAGGGCTGCGGTGCCAGGAGAATGGGCAGGAGCCGTCTCCTGTTGCCCTGGAGCCAGGCCCTGAGCCCCGCCGGGCTAAGCAGGAGGCCCGGAACCAGAAGCGGGCCCAGGGCCGTGGTGAGGTAGGCGCAGGGGCTGGCCCTGGGGCCCAAGCAGGGCCCAGTGCCAAGAGGGCCGTGCATCTCCACAGAGGGCCGGAGGGGGAAGGGTCCAGAGATGGCCCTGGACCCCGGGGTGATGCCCCCCAATTCCTGGCTGAGCCGGCCACCCAGGTGAGAGTGGGGTGCCTGCTTGGGAGTTGGGAGGTGAGGGGGAAGGGTGTGGACTGCAGTGGGGGGGCCGCCTGCCAGACCCAGGGCTGATCCTGCCCACAATCTCGCCATGAACAGGCTGAGGCTGAGGAACAGCTCCGTGTACCACCACTGAACCCCCAGACCTGCCTCCTGGGCTCAGAGGAGAATCTAGCACTTTTGACAGGAAAGAAGGCAGTAGTCCCCAGGAATGACCCAGTGTCCCCAGTCATGGCCCGGAGCAGAGACTCTGAGAAAGATGATCGTTCCAAAGAGGAGAAGGCATTGGCATTAGATGCTGCAGCCTTGGTGGATGGTAAAGGTGGGGCTGGAGGTGGGCAGGCAGAGCTCTAGTTTGGGTTGCAAGGTTGGTGGGTGGGTAGGAAGTAGAATAGGAACGGGCTGGAACCTGTGCTGGGTGGTGCTGAGATGTGGTCTCAACATAGAGCCCAAGTCCATGGTGAACCTGGCATTTGTCAAGAATGACTCATATGAGAAGGGGCCGGACTCAGTGGTGGTGCACGTGTACGTGAAGGAAATCTGCAGGGACACATCTCGAGTGCTTTTCCGCGAGCAGGACTTCACGCTTATCTTCCAGACCAGGTGGGTGGGTGGGCAGACACATAGGGCAGACAGTGTGCTTCAGGCAGGACAGTGCATCTCATGTTCTTTCTGCTGCCCTCTGCCCCTGCTCTGCCTCTACAGGGACAGAAACTTCCTGAGACTGCACCCGGGCTGTGGGCCCCACACCATCTTCCGTTGGCAGGTGAAGCTCAGGTGGGTGGTGCCCGGCCCCGCCACTGTGCAAGTCCCACCCTGGGCTCCATCCCCCTGACCTATCTAGCCCTGCATCCCCTCCACCTAAGTTTCTGAGTTTAGCCTCTTCCTGCAGGAACCTGATCGAGCCAGAGCAGTGCACCTTCTGCTTCACGGCCTCTCGCATCGACATCTGCCTCCGCAAGCGGCAGAGTCAGCGCTGGGGGGGCCTGGAGGCCCCAGCTGCACGAGGTCTGCACACGAGCTCCCTTCATTGCCCAGTCCTCATGACCCAGACCCCCACCCCGTGCCACATGCTGCTAACCACCAGCCCCACCATTCCCCCTTTTTAAGGTGCAGTGGGTGGTGCAAAGGTAGCCGTGCCGACAGGTCCAACCCCTCTGGATTCAACCCCGCCGGGAGGTACCTCCCACCCCCTGACAGGCCAGGAGGAAGCCCGAGCTGTGGAGAAGGAGAAACCCAAGGCTCGATCTGAGGACACAGGCCTAGATGGTGTGGCAGCCCGCACCCCCATGGAGCATGTAGCCCCAAAGCCAGAGCCACACCTGGCATCGGTGAGAATCCTTGGTGGGGAGGGCCGAGGATGAAGGCTGGAGAGCCCAGGGCTGCTCTCTCATGCTCCTCTTGCTCCCACAGCCCAAGCCCACATGTATGGTGCCTCCAATGCCCCATAGCCCGGTGAGTGGAGATAGCGTGGAGGAAGAGGAGGAGGAAGAGAAGAAGGTGTGTCTGCCGGGCTTCACTGGCCTTGTCAATCTAGGCAACACCTGTTTCATGAACAGCGTCATCCAGTCTCTGTCCAATACTCGGGAGCTGCGGGACTTCTTCCACGGTGAGAACGGGGGCTTAGAGCCCCGGGGATGGGGGATATCTTCCCTTGCTCACAGCTCTCCTTCGTTGCTGTCCCTAGACCGCTCCTTTGAGGCCGAGATCAACTACAACAACCCACTGGGGACTGGTGGGCGTCTGGCCATCGGCTTTGCTGTGCTGCTCCGGGCGCTGTGGAAGGGAACCCACCATGCCTTCCAGCCCTCCAAGTTGAAGGTGATCTGTGGCCACTCCTACCCTTGGCTGGAGAGGGTGGGAAGGGCCAGCCAGCTGGGTACATGGTGGGCGCTGGGGCTCCATGCTCACATCCTGCCCCTGCTTCCAGGCCATTGTGGCGAGCAAGGCCAGCCAGTTCACGGGCTATGCACAGCATGATGCCCAGGAGTTCATGGCTTTCCTGCTGGATGGGCTGCACGAGGACTTGAACCGTATTCAGAATAAGCCGTACACGGAGACCGTGGACTCAGATGGGCGACCTGATGAGGTCAGAGTTGGGGGCGGAGGTGGGCATGTCTCAGGCACGTCCCCGTCCCCAGGTCTCCTCGGTTCTCACCACTCTGCTCCTCAGGTGGTAGCTGAGGAAGCCTGGCAGCGGCACAAGATGAGGAATGACTCTTTCATCGTAGACCTATTTCAGGGACAGTACAAGTCGAAGCTGGTGTGCCCCGTGTGTGCAAAGGTGTGACGGATTCTCCTAGAAAGACACCCCAAGCTTGTCCTAGCTAGCCTGGTCAGAATGGGGTCAGAGGCATGTGCATCTTTAGGTGTTGCAGGGCAAGATTTGGGCAAAGAAGGTGAGGGGGAGGCCTTAGGCCCTGTGTGGGCTGCACAGGTCAGGCTTGGTAGGCTTCCTGATCGAGGTAAAAGTGATGTTTGGGTGATGTAAGTTGGGGTGAGGATGGGTAAGATTGGAAAGACACAAGGTGTGCAAATGAGAGGCAGATGGTTAAAGCGGCTTGGCTGAGGAAGGCCTCAACTACCAGAAACAGGGATTGTTCTCTCCTAATGGTTCTCCTGGTCCATCTAGTGTTGTCAAGCCTGAGAATTTGCTGGTTGGCTGTGAGACCCTGAGAGCCATCCAAGGGCGTGGGTTGGGCTCTCAGGGCCCAAGCATCCTGCCCCCCACTCCCTCTGTGGCCACCCAGTGGCAACTGTACATTTGCAGGTCTCCATCACTTTTGACCCGTTCCTGTACCTGCCGGTGCCCTTGCCACAGAAGCAAAAGGTTCTCCCCATCTTCTATTTTGCCCGGGAGCCCCACAGCAAACCCGTCAAGGTGAGAAGTAAGCCCGTATTGCTGGGCTTTCGCAGAGACCCTGGCCTACCTCCCACCATGGATTCTATACTCTTGTCATCACAGTTTCTGGTGAGCATCAGCAAGGAGAACTCCAGTGCAAGTGAAGTGTTGGACTCCCTGTCTCAGAGTGTCCACGTGAAGCCTGAGAACCTGCGTCTGGCTGAGGTGTGTCTGTCTTTCCAAGGCTCTTACGCGCATGGACAGATGTCTGTGTTTGCAGCACGCAGATACGTGTGTACAATCATTAGCATCTGTATGTGTACACACAAACGTGCATGTGACTGCACAGAGACAGGTGGGGTGCTATTGGTTGAGACACGGTTGAAACCAGGCATTTGGGCTATGTAACTGAGGTGTCCTCAATTCCCAGCCATCATCTGGATTTATTCCCCCTTTTGTTGTTGGCCCCCAGCTGCTCTTCCTTCTTCAGACAAGGAGCTTGAGCTGCAGGACTAGCCATCCACCAGCTATAGACGTTCTCCATCCCTTCTGCTTTTCCCTCCTGTTTTCCCAGATCTGTGTGCCGGTTTTCCCCAAAAGTTCCTAGCCTGCTGCCTGGTAGTGTCCTTTACCTCGGGGGTAGAGGTAGGGAGATGCCTCCTTGAATGTGGCCCCTTCTTAGTAACCATGGTGCAGTCTCAACAGGGCCCACTGGCTGACAGCCAGGTAGAGGCCCTTGGTGTGGAGAGCTGGTATGGTTGATAGCTGCCCCAGTCCCGGTCTTTTCATGCTCTGTGATGCACCAGGCTCCTTATTCCATTGGGCACTGAGGCTGGAGCCAGCAGAGGCATATACTTCTTTTGGGCCACAATCCCCAACCCTGCCCCCATTGACCCAAGATCAAGGTCATATCTTCATCTTGTGCTTTGGGGCAGGGCCAGGGAAAGGGCTTGTCCTCACATAGGATCTGTGTGTTCTCTGTCCCCAGGTGATTAAGAATCGCTTCCACCGTGTGTTTTTGCCCTCCCACTCACTGGACACTGTGTCACCTTCCGACACACTCCTCTGCTTCGAGCTCCTACCCCCAGAGTTGGCTAAGGAGCGGGTGGTGGTGCTAGAGGTGCAGCAGGTGAGTGGGGGCCAACCTGGTGGCACAGGGCCCTGATGGGGGAAGGGGGCGTTCCCGCCTGGCCTGGCCTCACTGAGGCAAACGACCCACCCTAGCGCCCCCAGGTGCCCAGCATCCCCATCTCCAAGTGTGCAGCCTGCCAGCGGAAGCAGCAGTCAGAGGATGAGAAGCTGAAGCGCTGTACCCGTTGCTACCGTGTGGGCTACTGCAACCAGTGAGGACTCCCGTGGTCTCCCCCCGTCCCTCCTCTCCACCTTCCACTTGCTGCCCTACCTCTTCTCCACATAAAGGCACATATATTTTAAGCCCTCTACCTGCCACCCCACTCTACCAGACCCTGGGGGAGGCAGGGCTGGCATACCCAGTTCCTTGGTCTAGCCCTAGTGTAGAGGTGGGGCTAAGGCCCTAGTCTTACCTCCTCCTTCTCTCCAGGCTCTGTCAGAAAACCCACTGGCCTGACCATAAGGGCCTCTGCCGCCCTGAGAACATTGGCTACCCCTTCCTGGTCAGTGTACCTGCCTCACGCCTCACTTATGCCCGTCTTGCTCAGCTGCTAGAGGGATATGCCCGGTAAGTGCCCAGTGGTTGGATTAAGGTGGGGTAGGTGGGGGGTGGGGGTGGAGTGCAGAGGTGCCAGACACGTTGGTCTGGATTCTTACTTGCTTTTGCTGCCTGTTACCAGGTACTCTGTGAGTGTGTTCCAGCCACCCTTCCAGCCTGGCCGCATGGCCTTGGAGTCCCAGGGCCCTGGCTGCAACACACTGCTGTCCACTAGCTCCCTGGAGGCTGGGGACAATGACAGGGACCCTGTTCAGCCACCGGAGCTCCAGATGGTGACCCCTGTGGCTGAGGGGGACACAGGGGTCCCCCGGGCCTGGGCATCCCCTGATCGGGGCCCTGTGCCCAGCACCAGTGGAGTTGCTTCTGAGATGCTGGCCAGTGGGCCCATTGAAGTTGGCTCCTTGCCTCCTGGTGAGAGGGTGTCCCGGCCTGAAGGTAAAAGTCTGGTGAAAGGCTCTGGAGCTGAGGTAGGGGAGGTTGGAGGAAGCTTGTTTAGGCTCTGGTAGACAGGAAAGCTCTGATTATCATGTTCTTTCACAGCTGCTGTGCCCGGGTACCAACACCCAAGTGAAGCCATGAATTCCCACACACCCCAGTTCTTTATCTATAGAATTGATGCATCCAGCCGAGAGCAGCGGCTAGAGGACAAAGGTGTCTGAGGCCGTGGGAGGGACCCCTGGCGTGGGTTGGGCTGGCTGCTCTCCACAGCTGCATGATTCCCTTCCCTGCCCGTTTTCAGGAGACACCCCACTAGAGCTGGGTGATGACTGCAGCCTGGCTCTAGTCTGGCGGAACAATGAGCGCCTGCAGGAGTTTGTGTTGGTAGCCTCCAAGGAGCTGGAATGTGCTGAGGATCCAGGCTCTGCTGGTGAGGCTGCCCGTGCTGGCCACTTCACTCTGGACCAGTGTCTGAACCTCTTTACGCGGCCTGAGGTGCTGGCACCTGAGGAGGCTTGGTGAGGACAGGGCAGCAGGCAGGTAGTGGGGAAGAGTAGAGTGGAGGTCTCTTGGTCTTGACTCCGCCTCTGTCCCCTGTCAGGTACTGCCCGCAGTGCAAACAACACCGCGAGGCCTCCAAGCAGCTGTTGTTGTGGCGCCTGCCGAATGTGCTTATCGTGCAGCTCAAGCGCTTCTCCTTTCGCAGTTTCATCTGGCGTGACAAGATCAATGACTTGGTGGAGTTCCCTGTTCGGTGAGCAGTAGGCTCTTGTGACTGTAGTCAGGGCATGGGGGCCAAGGTCGGCATCCAGGGCACCTGTTGACTGTCTCACCTCTCGCTGGCTGGTACCACAGGAACCTGGACCTGAGCAAGTTCTGTATCGGTCAGAAAGAGGAGCAGCTGCCCAGCTATGACCTGTACGCTGTCATTAACCACTATGGAGGCATGATCGGTGGCCACTACACTGCCTGTGCGCGCCTGCCCAATGATCGCAGCAGCCAGCGCAGCGACGTGGGTGAGGGCACACACAGCCAGAGGCTAGATGGTAGGGTTGTTGGTGCAGGGTATGTTCACACTCTTCCCACCTTGCCATAGGCTGGCGCTTGTTTGATGACAGCACGGTGACAACGGTAGACGAGAGCCAGGTCGTGACGCGTTATGCCTATGTACTCTTCTACCGCCGGCGGAACTCTCCTGTGGAGAGGCCCCCCCGGACAGGTCACTCTGAACACCACCCAGACCTAGGCCCTGCAGCTGAGTCTGCTGCCAGCCAGGTGAGGCACGGGGAGGCTGCTCAGGCTAGTGGGGCCCAACTCACAGATGGTTGGGGGTAGGGCACAGCTTCCTCTCCTACAGCCCTAGGCCCCTGGAACCTTTGGATTTTTAAGAGTCACAGACAGGGTTCCCTTACATCAAAGCCTTAGCCAGAGCGATTTCCAGGCTGCAGGAACACTTACAGAGGTACACACACAGCAACACGCTGCCATTGGTGTGTGCATAGGCTACGGGCCAAGTAGCTGCTCCAAATTTCACTGGGTACAGTGGTGTGAACAGACTGTACCTGACACCTCCGAACTTTCCCTCTGCACGCTCCCCACATGCTAGCCCACAGACCCTCACTTGTGATCGTCCCTGTGTTCTGATGTGCACTCAGGACAGGGCCTATCCAGCAGGCCATAGCCAATGTGGCCGTCACCCTCTCTGAGGTGAGCTTTTGTCCCCACTGTGCCTTCAGGATCTTCTGTCTCTCTTACTGACATGGGATGCCATAGGCCTGGTTGGTGGGCACATCCGAAACTCTTTTCTGGACTTGTCTCCTTGCTGTCCTCTCCTCCCTTGAGCCCGCTATGCTCAGACTCACGACAGTGATCAGGATCTGGATGTAGGTGGGAGGGAGCCAGGAGATGACTCTGGGGTTGGCAGCTGTGTCCTCCATGAGCCAGTCTCCTCTGTGGGAAGCCTGGGCTAAAAAACTGACCAGCTAACCCTCACCCCCACCCCCACCCAACCCCTGTGGGGAAGTTGCATTTCGATAGGGGAGCTTCTTGAGGCCAAAATGCCATCAAGATTCACCCACTGTGGTGCTCTCCATCTAGACAACCCTGCGAATGGCCCACTTGGCTCCTGCCTGTCCACCTCTCTGCCACTTGACCTGGGATGTAGGGGGTTAGCGCCAGTTACGTTGGGCGGGACTGTCATGGCCAGGGGTCTTGGGGACACTGGGTCCCCCTACCCCCTCACCCCCACCCTGGGTGCTGATGGCCGTTTCCGCACGCCGTAGGCTTCCCGGATTTGGCAGGAGCTGGAGGCCGAGGAGGAGCCGGTACCCGAGGGGGCTGCGCCCCTGGGTCCCTGGGGGCCCCAGGACTGGGTGGGCCCCCCGCCACATGGCCCTACCACACCAGACGAGGGCTGTCTCCGATACTTTGTTCTGGGCACCGTGGCAGCTTTGATGGCCCTCATGCTCAACGTGTTCTATTCTCTGGTATCCCAGAGTCCCTGGAGATGAGCTCGCCTGCAGGCAGCTGCTGTGAGCTGGCCTACCTACCTGCCCACCAGGCCGTGCCTGCCGCTGTGGTGGGGACCAACTCTGGGCTTGGGCCTTAGTGTGTGCATCTGAGGGGAGAGGGTGGGGACTGTGGCTCCTGCAGGGGCAGAGCATCTTAGGGTGGGTATCCCGTCCAGCTGTCTGTCCGTTTGTCCTGCTGCTCCTACCCTTGGCCTGGGGCTTAGCCCTGCCCAAGCAGCTTCCTGTATTTAAAGTGTTAATAAAGTGAGACTGTTCAGGCTGATCTCGTCTCTCTGTCTCAGTGCCGCTGCTGTCTGCGCCTGCCTTGGGGCCCTCCCTTGGGTGCCAGGGCTCCAAGCCAGCACCCCCGGGATGCCAGGCGGCATATTGGGCAGCCCCCAACCCCTGTCCTCATATTCTGTTGCAGGGACTAGGCCCTGGCCAGGCCCCCGACGTGGCCCCCACGCGGACAGCCCCTGAACGCTTCGCCCCCCCTGTGGACCGCCCAGCCCCCACCTACAGCAACATGGAGGAGGTCGATTAGCAGGTCCCTGGCTGGTGGGGGGACTGGGTTTGGGGGATTCCCCCACAGAGGGCCAGCTCTTTGATGCTTCTCCTTCTCTAACCTAAAGGACACTGGCTTCATCAATGGGGAGTTGGGGCGGGTATGATTTGAGGGTGGAAACCTCACTGGTTGGGACCTCTTGTCAACTTGATCCCCCCAGCCAGTGGGCCTTGGCTTCTCCAGTTACGCCCAGTGCTGTGTGATTTGATTCTCAGTTGTACCTTCCATTTTTTCTGACTCGCATTATAAACATTATAATTTTATTCTAAAAATTGTAATTTTTTTTTTTTTGCATTTTGGAAGTGGTTGCTGCTGTTTAAATATATTTTAAAAATAAATGACAAATAAGCAGACTTAGTCACTGTAATACATCAGGTGCTGTGACTACCTCCCCTTCCCAACGTGTGTGTGTGTGTGTGTGTGTGTGTGTGTGTGTGTGTGTGTGTGTGTGTGTGTGTGTGTGTGTGTGTGTGTGTGTGTGTGTGTGTGTGTGTGTGTGTGTGTGTGTGTGTGTCTGTCTGTCTGTCTGTCTGTCTCAGTGTGTTAAAGACCCTGGAAGTGCTCTGGTCTGAGGAGAGATGATGAGGTTCAGGCTCTTTGAGTCGTGAAGCCCCCACTGCCATCAACTCTTTGGGGCCTGACCCCTGCCCTTTGATCCCACTGGTTCTGGGTCCCACGTGGAGGCAGCTATGGTTGGTAACATTGCTGGTACCTCACACCCAAGGAGTGGAGTGTACCCCATGAAGCTCCAGAAGCTGACAGCATGGGGTAAAAGGTGCAGGCATTGGAGCAGCCTGAGGCTGACAACCAGACAGCAGGTCAGGAAGGACTTGTTGGGGTACAGGAAGTACTTGGGGGTGGAGAGAAGTCTCTTTTCTCTTTTTCTATTCTCAGGTCTTTCTTTGCTGTAGTTTGAAAACCACCTGGATCCCTTGGGAGAACAGAGAAGGAAAAAAACTGCTGTGGGGAAGGAGACCCTGCTCCAAAAGGACAGGCAGAGAGGACCAGAGCTAATCTTAGCTGGCTTCCTGTGGGAGGGAGGGTGTGGGGTCCTGCCAGGCCATTTCTTCCCTTGATTCCCTAAAACTTTGGCTTCTGGCAGCTGCCCCAGGCTGTTTACCCACAGTGGGTTTGCAGGCTTGTCCCAGCAGGCTTGCCTTGTGTACACATACCGCAAAGTCAAGTCTTGTGAAAAGCCTCCGTGCCTCTCTTCGTGGATAATGCTGCCTCCTCTTCTCTTCAACTGTTTGGGGTTAGAATTGGGCATCTCCAGCTGGGGGGAGATGGGAAGCAAAGGTACTCCTGAGGCAGGTGTTCAGG
>NW_006770548.1:1282023-1285285 GCF_000442215.2 Lipotes vexillifer | reverse complement strand
AAGGCAGGCAGGGGTGGGGCAGGATTCTGGCAGGTCCATCCTGCCCCCAAGCCTGAGGGGTCAGTATTACAAAAAGCTCAGCATGTGGGCCCTGCTAGTACTCCTTGGCTGGAGTTAGGGAGTTAGGGGTGGTGGAGAGCAGAAGGAGCTCCTGGAGAAAGCTAGCCTTGTGACCAGCGTTGGTTTCTTCTATTGGGACAACAGCACAAGGGCCACGTGGGGTTGCTGGCCATGGAGAGGGGCCTGGACTGCTGGCTGTGAGGCCCTGCGGTAATGGTGGAATTGCCAAGCTGGGTGTTGGTGGTGGCACACTGCTGGAGGGGCTGCTAGGCATGGGCTGCAACAGGATTGTGCTGGGCCTTCACTGTGTGCAGCCCCAAGTGTCTGGCCACTGGTGATCTGCATGTGCTGAATGCACTACTCAAGGGGCTCTGTCCACCTCTGACCATAGCCCTGCTGCTGCTGAGCCTGCCACATTACCCTTCTGGGGCATTTGCACAAGGCTGCCATGGCCCTCAGCACTGTGACCACTGCTGCTTCTGTGCATCAGCCTGTGCCACAGGGACTTGTCTGTAGGTCTGGCTACTGGACCCTGCCTTTTCCCATGCCACAGCTGGGCCTTGCTGGCTGCTCCCAGGCTTTTCTCCTTGTTAATTGTTTTCTTGATTTTCCTTGAAGTAGTGCCAGAGGCTTATGCGAGCAGGCCAGTCCCCTGGGCATGCACCCATCCAACTTGATGGTTCTGCTCTGTGCAAGTCAAAGGGCTCCAGAGGACTGGCTAGCCTGCCACTACTTATGGCATTCTTGGTAGGGGCAACTGCCTCATCCTGTGACATGGAGCCACAGGGTCAGCACTGTGAGGGAACCAGGAAAGAGGGTACAGGCCCTGACCTCACTGAGGGGGCCATCACTAGACCTGCAGGACTTAGTGTTGGTGGTCATGGTGCTGTAATGGGTCTTTGGGTGGCATCAGGTACTCTGCTCATCTTAGGCATCTTTGTGGTGAGCTAGACACCTGCAGCTGTGGACTCAGCACAGGGCTGGCGTGGCTACGGTTCTGCTTCTTAGTGCTTGTCTGTGGCACCACTGCAGTGCAACTCCTGCTTAATGCCTGCTCCTGGCCTTGGCTGGACTGGGCATCAGGCTGGGGCCAAGGTGCCATGGGGAGCCAAGACACAGGACCGGCTCTGCATACTGATGCGGTGTGTGGCACTGGGCAGAACCTGGCATGTGGTCATCATGTGGGGCCCAGAAATAGACTTGCTCATTAGTAGGATACAGTAACAAACAAGGATACACTATGGATACAGACTACAGTCAGGATCCTGCCCAGTGCTTGAAGGTCCGGTAGTACCAGTGATGACAAGGCCTCTAAGAGCCTGAGTTCCCATCCCAAATTTGGGCATCTCCTCATCATGTCACCACCAGCAGCTCCAGTTCCATAAAGAAAACAGGTTGTATGTTCAGTTTCAGCCTAATGATTCTCAGCAGGTCCTGGAAGTCCAATGAGACTGGGGAGACCCCCAAGAACATCATCATGATTATTCTACCTCTTCTGTCCCACCCTATCCCAACTTCAATAAAATATCCTGTCAAACACCTGCATGTGGATTTCAAGGTCTAATCTGCTTGTGGTTTTCCTGACATATGCATGTGTTGGTAAGGGGGGTAAGTATGACAGGAGATTTTTTTTGGCCACACCACGTGGCTTGTGGGATCTTAGTTCCCTGACCAGGGATTGAACCCAGGCGCTCAGCAGTGAGAGCGCACAGTCCTAACCACTGGACAACCAGGGAATTCCCAGACAGGAGAGTTTAAACCAAATCATCACAGAACTTAAGCGAGGCCCTTCCTGGCCAGGTGGGTGCTCAAAAAGTGCCAGACTTTTGGGGCCCATCGATGGGCCATTTCAGACATTCTCTGTGCTCGAGTCTTGACAGAATTTCCCGGGCTTCATTTTGTTCAAATGTTTCCGTGACAACTCCAAAGCTATGACGTCAGAAACGCGATAGGGACTCACATTTGTTCCCAAGAACAGAATTGGGATGGTCCCGAGGTTTCCAGGGCTGAAGGAGAAAAGTCGAAGAGCAAAGAGCCATGCCCATGTTTGCCTCCTGCCTTGGTGCTGAACACCTTCCCTCCAGGTCCGCAGCAAATCTTCCCCTGAAGTCCCGTCGCCACTACCCCTTCTAGTGACCTGGAGCACGAAGACGGAAGTGAAGCGCCTTGAAAGGCCGGAAAGGCCGCCCTCTGCCCTTTCAATGGCGCTGACAACCCTGGAGAGCCCCGCCCCCTCCAGCCAAGGAAGGACACCATTGGCTCTTCCTGACAGCGTCGCTCTCCTATTGGCCAGTGAGCTAATGCCAATGTGCAGATTGGCTCCAAAGTTTTCTTTCGGTTTCCGGCGTCCCAGCAATGGCCGCTCTGGACTCCCTGTCGCTCTTCACCGGCCTCGGCCTGAGCGAACACAAGGCCCGCGAGACGCTCAAGAACACGGCTCTGAGCGCGCAGCTCACCGAGGCGGCGACCCAGGTGCGAACCCAAGTCCCTGGTTCGGGCTGCCGACTGTTCCCCAACGCAGCGCCAGGCTGGGTCCTGACCCCAACCAACCTACCTTGTCTTTTTCGGGCCTTTCTTACTGGGCATGGGGCTTATCTCCTGACTCCTCTGACCTCAGGCGCAACAGACTCTGGGCTGCACCATCGACAAGGCTACCGGGACCCTGCTCTATGGCTTGGCCTCCCGACTCCGGGATCCGCGGCGTCTCTCTTTCCTCGTGAGCTACATAGCCAATAGGAAGATCCATACGGAGACCCAGCTGAGCGGTGAGACCCCTGCCTGTCCTGCCGCTTCCACCTCCAACTCCTCTCCTCAGCCAAGATCCCTGTCTACCCATTCTGCGAAGTCCCTCAGCGTCTCTCTGCATTATTAGTTCTGCATTCCCCTCTAAACCCAGGCCCTGGCACTGAGGGATAGAGAGGGCCACCTCTGGTGAGACGGACTAGAGAACTGTAGGTCTGAGGGAGAGTTTCCCTCAGAGCACATGCTTCTTTCCTGTGACCTCAGGGCTTCTCTAGAGGTGCAAGACTCAATTTCCCAGGAGGCCAAACTAATTGGGGTTTCATGGATCGGATTAGGGCTTTGTCTTCCTACTTCCTGGAGCTGAGATGCCACAAATTCATTGGCTCTCTTTTTTCAGCTGCCCTTGAGTATGTGCGGAGTCATCCCTTGGACCCCATCAACACCATGGTCTGAGCAGGAA
>NW_006770548.1:1246220-1281912 GCF_000442215.2 Lipotes vexillifer | reverse complement strand
GCGGCGTGGGCGTTGTGGTGACCCCAGAGCAAATTGAGGAGGCTGTGAGTCTTTCCCCAGGCATCGGTTGCCTCCTTAGTACTGAACCTGAAAAGGAGTGGCTCAGCCTTTCCAACCAGGAAGACCCAGGGTGAGGGTGTGGGTTCCTAGAGCATTTCTGAAGGACACTTTCCTGAACCACATGGTTTGGCTTTCTGTAGGTGGAGGCTGCCATAAATCGCCACCGACCCCAGCTCCTAGTAGAGCGTTACCATTTCAATATGGGGCTGCTGATGGGTGAGCAGGGCCTGGGGCAGGGGACTGTGTTATTCTCTCTAGTCATGCCTTCTCTTCTGCATGGGTGAGAGGGAGGTGGGAAGAGGAATAGGAACACCTTAAAAGTGGTCTGGCTGTGGTTTTTGAGGTCAGCCAGGTTCTTTTCTTGGGAAAGAGGATGGGCAATGTCCTGCTTTACCTTTCTGCAGCTCCCTCTGCCCATATTTCTAGGAGAGGCTCGGGCTGCGCTCAAGTGGGCAGATGGCAAAATGATCAAGCACGAAGTAGACATGCAGGTGGGTGCCTCCTTGAGCTGAAGCAGGCAAAGACCCTGCCAGAGACAGTGTCTAGAGTCCACTGAGGGATAAATGGTGGTGGAAGGGGAAGAAAGCCTATTCCTATTCTGATGGTGGATAGTAGAGCTCGGGGTAGAGGGAGCAGCACCCGGCTGGACAGCGAAAGACTTGGGCCTCTGGGTTCTGCCTAAGTTGGGGTGAGTTGCTTTACTCTGAACCTGTTTCCTCTTGTAAATAAGGGTGATGTGGCCTTCATCTCAGCATGCTGGCAGAGAATCACAAGAGGGTGATGGTTGAGGTAGATGGCATATCTTGATGCTGGGCCCACAGTTCCTTTCTGTAAATGGCTGCTTTTGTTACCTGAGCCCAGGACCCTCAGGAGGGAAAAAGCATTTGAGGCCGCAGAACCATGTGAGGAGCAGAGGTGGTATGGGCTAGGTAGATTTTTCAAGGTGGTGCCAGTAGACAGAACCAAGAAGCCCTTAGCTGGATGGGTGGGTTGGGTCAGTCATGGGCTCCTGTCCCAGCTCTGACTCTGGTCTCTGCTCAGGTCCTCCACCTCCTGGGTCCCAAGACGGAGACTGATCTGGAGAAGAAGCCCAAGGTGGGACTGAGCATGGTCTTGGGTCCCGGGAATTAGGTGGGGTAGGGTGAAACTTCAGGCTGGAGAAGGGAGTATCTGACCCCAGTGATCCCGAGACATTGACCCAACTTTTGAACTTCTCTCAGGTGGCAAAGGCTCGGCCAGAAGAAACAGACCGAAGGACAGCAAAGGATGTGGTGGAGAATGGTGAGAGGCTTGAGGCTCCTGTCACATTCAACTCCCTGATATCTGGGTTTTCCACCTGATGGGTCATTATAGCCCAGACTCCTCAGGCCGTTGGCTTAATCAACACTGTCTTCTGCTGCAAGACTGGAATTTCTGGTGTTTCCTTTACTCAGAAACTAGTCAGAGGAGGCCTGAGAAGTCTGGCTCTGTATCTCTTGTCTCTGGGGTTGGGGGAAGAGGGGACTGCTTGGTTCTATTCTGGTTCCAGGATATGGGTAGTATCGACAGGCACCTCCCTGAGCTGGATGTGGTAGCTCTATCCAGAGAATAAGTTTTCTTTGGTCTGTTCTCTGCAGGTGAGGCTGCTGTTCAGACCCTGTCTCTGATGGAGCAGCTCCGAGGCGAGGCGCTTAAGTTCCACAAGCCTGGTGAGCAGGCAGGTTGAAATTCTGTGGAGGGCTGGATCTTTTTTTTTTTTTTAATTTTATTGAAGTATAATTGATTTGTAATGTTGTGTTTAATTTCTGCTGTACAGCAAAGTGACTCAGTTATACATATATATATTCTTTTCCATTATGGTTTATCACAGGATACTGAATACAGTTCCCTGTGCTATACAGTAGGAACTTGTTGTTTATCCATCCTATATATAATAGTTTACATCTGTTAATCCCAAACTCCCAGTACTTTCCTCCCTTATCCCTCCTCCCCCCGTTGGCAACCACAAGTCTGTTCTTTATGTCAGTGAGTCTGTCTGTTTTGTAGATATGTTCATTTATGTCGTATTTTAGATTCCACCTATAAGTAATATCACATTGTATTTGTCTTTCTGACTTACTTTGCATAGTATAATAATCTCTAGGTCCATCCATGTTGCTGCAAATGGCCTTATTTCATTCTTTTTAATGGCTAAGTAATATTCCATTGTATATATGTTCCACGTCTTCTTTATCCATTCATCTAACGGTGGACATTTAGGTTGTTTTCACGTCTTGGCTATTATAAATAGTGCTGCTGTGAACGTAGTGGTGCATGTATCTTTTTGAATTACAGTTTTGTCTGAGTATATGCCCATTAGTGGGATTGCTAGATCATATGGAAACTCTTATTTTTAGTTTTTTGAGGAAACTGCATACTATTTTCCGTATGGCTTCACCAATTTACATTCCCACCAACAGTGTAAGAGGGTTTCCTTTTCTTGTGGAGGGCTGGATCTTAATAGCAATTCTTGTAGTCAGGTCCCTGGGATAGGGAGCCCTGGGCTGCAGCCTGGTATCATCAGGCTTGTTCTGCCCCTGGCAGGTGAGAACTACAAGACCCCAGGCTATGTGACCACTCCACATACCATGGATCTACTGAAGCAGCATCTGGAGATCACTGGAGGACAGGTGTGTGGGAGTATTGCCAGGCTAGCTAGTGCCATCACTTGCCTGGGGCTGCCTCCATACTACCCCACCTTACCTATCACCATGGCCTCCCTGGGAAGGGTCATCCTTTAGTGTAGTCTGAGCTCTGACCTGATTCCTCTGCTCCCATTCTTCTTATCTCAGGTACGTACCCGGTTCCCGCCAGAACCCAATGGAATCCTGCACATTGGACATGCCAAAGCCATCAACTTCAACTTTGGCTATGCCAAGGTGAGTGTGTCTGGGGACTTGGCAAGCAGCGTAACTGCTTGCTGCTCCCATGACTAGGTACCAGAGAGGTATCCCTACTTTTCCTGCTGCTCCCATAAAGTGTCCCAGAGCAGACAGAGGCCTTGAAGGGGATACCTAGAAATGTGTGATAGATACCTAGGAATCCACCCAATTGGGCTCATTGAGGAAAAACTCTTGGTGAGGCAGTGAGTTCACATTTGGGGAAATTCCCAGTGCAACCTCTTGGGCTTAGGAAGAGGCTATGCTGTGTCCCACATTAGTATGAGATGCCTTGTTTATTAGGGCATTTAGATACAGGAAGGTGAGTGAAAGATATTTTCAATTCTGACGTGGGAGAGCTCTGAGAATGTCCCAGTTTGATGAGATGGATTGTAGGAACTGATGATGTGGGAGCTCACAGATACTGCAACTCTCCTAGGCCAACAATGGGATCTGTTTCCTGCGCTTTGATGACACCAACCCTGAGAAGGAGGAAGCAAAGTTCTTCACTGCCATCTGCGACATGGTGGCCTGGCTGGGTATGGGTTGGGGAAGGCCTGGGCAGAACTGCTTATCAGTGGGCCTCTCCCTGGGCCGTGGCCTGCCATTGGGTGTCCCTGATTGGTTGCTAATACCATCTCATTCTGCCCCAGGTTACACACCTTACAAGGTGACCTATGCCTCCAACTATTTTGACCAGCTGTATGCGTGGGCTGAGGAGCTCATCCACAGGTGAGGCCAGAGCCATGATGTGGAGCCAGGCAGACTGACTAGGGCACATCCATGCTGGGCATTCACACCCCTTCCTCATAGGGGTCAGGCCTATGTGTGCCACCAGCGAGGAGAGGAGCTCAAAGGCCACAACCCACTGCCCTCACCCTGGAGAGACCGTCCCACAGAGGAGTCCTTGCTACTCTTCGAGGTGGGGCTCTGGGGGTGCAATTGGGTCTACGTGGGCCAAGATACTGAGAATGAGATGCTCTCGTGCTGAGTGGCAGCCTGAGCCCTTGCTCCCTCTCAGGCAATGCGCAAGGGCAAGTTTGCAGAGGGTGAGGCCACACTGCGGATGAAGCTGGTGATGGAGGATGGCAAGATGGACCCTGTGGCCTATCGAGTCAAGTATACACCGCACCACCGCACAGGGGACACTTGGTGGGTGTGAACTTGGGTTGGGGTTGCAGAGCTGTAGAGTGGCAGGTGGGCCATGGGTAGGGCAGAGTGGGGCTGAATGGTGGGGCCCACTCCCTATGCCCTGCAGGTGCATCTACCCCACCTATGACTACACACACTGCCTCTGTGACTCCATCGAGCATATCACCCACTCACTCTGCACCAAGGAATTCCAGGCCCGGTGAGAGAGCTGGGCCCGTGGGGAGGGGAGGGCCAGTGGGATTCCAGCAGCCCTTCCTGCCCGCCTCTCTCTCGTTGGAGGTGGCCAGTCTTGACTCTGCCCTCCCACCCCCGGCGCTCTTCCTATTTCTGGCTGTGCAATGCACTGGACGTCTATTGTCCTGTGCAGTGGGAGTATGGCCGCCTCAATCTGCACTATGCTGTTGTCTCTAAGAGGAAGATTCTCCAGCTTGTGGCAGCTGGCGCTGTGCGGTAGGTGTGGCTTTTTGGCTAATGAAGGTTGGTGGTACTAGTAGCATGTGCTGCCGTAGGTTTTCTCACCACCACCTCGCCCACAGGGATTGGGATGACCCACGGCTCTTCACGCTCACAGCCTTACGACGGCGGGGCTTCCCGCCTGAGGCCATCAACAACTTCTGTGCTCGGGTATAGCTGAGTGGGCTGAGTGGGTAGGTGGGGGCTGAGCACAGTAGTATGTGGTTGTGGCTGTGACTGATGCTGTCCTTTCCTGCTAGGTGGGAGTGACAGTGGCACAGACCACAATGGAACCACATCTGCTAGAAGCCTGTGTGCGTGATGTGCTGAATGACACAGCCCCTCGGGCCATGGCTGTGCTGGAGCCACTACAGGTGGTCATCACCAATTTTCCTGCTGCCAAAGTAAGTCTCCTTCAGAGTGTGAGAGTGTGTGTGTGTGTGTGTGTGTGTGTGTGTGTGTGTGTGTTGGGGGTTGCACCTGGGTTTAGGTGTGGGAATCCCAGTGCCTAGTGTGACTCAGACACTTATCTCCTACTATAGTCCTTGGACATTCAGGTACCCAGCTTCCCAGCTGATGAGACCAAGGGCTTCCATCAGATTCCCTTTGGACCCATTGTCTTCATTGAAAGGACTGACTTCAAAGAGGTGAATGGGGGTGGTGAAGGGTCCTGTTTGTTCCTGGGCCCAGTCCTGAGGGCCCTTCATCTCTTCTTCTATCAGTCCATCTACTCCCTGCTTCAGTCAAACCAATCCTTGCCAGACATAGGGGTGGGAGAAGCCTCTTGGACCTGCCCGACCCTTGCAGCCTCTTGTGTCCACCCCACTTCCTACCTCTAGGAGCCAGAGCCAGGCTATAAGCGCCTGGCATGGGGCCAGCCCGTGGGCCTGAGGCATACAGGCTACATCATCGAACTGCAGCATGTTGTCAAGGTGAGAGCCAGCTGCAGCCTTCCTACCACAGTGCCTGCTGGGGTGAGGATCTGGGTGCAGCTTGCAGTCCTGGTAGTGGTGTCCAAGTCTGATTGCAGGCCCCTTGACTTCCAGGGCCCCAGTGGCTGTGTGGAAAGCCTTGAGGTGACCTGCAGACGGGCAGATGCTGGAGAAAAGCCCAAGGCATTTATTCACTGGGTATCACAGCCTCTGACATGTGAGATTCGCCTCTACGAGCGACTGTGAGTGAACAGAGCTGGTGTTGGGGCAGGTACAAGATGGGCATTGCTTGCTGTGGCTGCCCAGATGGAGTCTGACCTTCACTCTGGCTGCAGATTTCAGCACAAGAACCCTGAGGATCCTGCTGAGGTGCCTGGTGGATTCTTAAGTGACTTGAACCCGGTAGGCTCATGGGGTGTGGGGTGAGGGTGGTGGGCCTTTCTGGCTGGATGGCCACCTGAGTTCTCTGCCCACAGGCATCACTACAAGTGGTCGAGGCAGCATTAGTGGACTGTTCTGTGGCCCTGGCAAAGCCCTTCGACAAGTTCCAGTTTGAGCGGCTTGGTTACTTTTCTTTGGATCCAGACAGCCGCCAGGGACAGGTGCTTGAATTTACCTTTCCGCAACAATGATGGTGGTGGCTGCTATTCTCTGTGCCAAGTACTTTGCTGACATTTCCTTACTTAATTTTCACCACCTGAGGTGGGGTTCATGTTCAACCGATGAGGAAGCAGGCTCAGAGGTTAAGTCTGTGCACAAAATTTTGTATGAACCCTTCCTTTCTTATTCCTCAAGGTAGGGGGCACGCATAGGGATTGTTATAATTCATATAAAATGGAGACCCAGAGCCATCCAGTCCTTTAGCCAAAGTCAAAAAGTTATTGATAACTAGAGTTTCTTGGCCCTCAGCTCCTCTGGGATGAAGTGAGGGTTGGAGTGGGGTGTCTGGTGAGACCCACTTAGGCCTTCTGGCCTGGTTCTGGCTTGGTGGTCATTCGTCCCCCTCTGCCCTCCAGCTTGTCTTCAACCGGACCGTCACACTGAAGGAGGACCCAGGAAAAGTGTGAACTGGAAGTCCTGTGGACCTACCTCAACCTTCTGGAGGCGAGGGGTACCCAGACTCCATGTCAATAAAGAACAGCTAAATCCCCCTGGGGTCTGTGTTATCTCTCTGGTCTCCTAGCACCAAAGGGCCTTGAGTCATGCTGGGGGAGGGGGAAGGTATGCTACGCACAGAGCAGTACTGACAGCTTTGAAACCACTGGTGCACTTCTTGATGCTCGAGGGCTGAGGCCTGGGCCTGATTCGTTATCTTCTGCACCTGGTCTGAGGGAATGGTGAGTCCTGGGATGCTGCTCCACTGTTAGGAGCCCTGTGTCAGAGGGACCTGGAAGGTTTGTGTCTGCCTGCATGCCTAGGCAGATGGAGAGGCCTGGCTACTAGTACAGTCATTAAAAAATAATTATTGAGTACCTACTATGTGCCAGGCACAGTGAGTTGAGGAAGACCTGTGTGGTGGCCTTCTAAGCCCACCACCACCTAGTTGGGGAGACAGAGGGCGACCAGGTATTGTGCAGATGTCTCCTTGGGGCCTGTGTGAGGCTGGAGAAGGTTTCTGACCCAGCCTGGGCCTCTGAAGACTACTCTCAGAAGTGACTCCTGAGGGGAACCCCAAAGGACTAGGAGTTTGCCAGGGAAGGATGAACAAGTGCAAAGCCTCAGAGGCCTTTTTAAGAAACAGTATGATAGTCTATGCCCCTCTGGGGCAGTGTGGGCTACTGGTGAAGCCAGCGTGTGCCTGCAGCTTTAACACCCTCCACATTTTCCCTGTATACAAACACCAGACTACCCGAGGCCCGCTTTAAGGTGGACTGGACTGCGGAAGGCTGAATTAGGATGACAGCAGGTAGAGGGTGAGGGGTTGGTCCCAGATGCTAGGGACTCCTGGAGGAGAGTGACCCGGGGCTTCCCAGGTTGGGTGCGGCTGGAGGCGCCAGGCCTAGGTCAGAGGCTGTGGGGGCCACCTTAAGTAAGAGGCTGGCCTCTGAGGCTGCGAGAAGGAGGCCCCGACAGGCGGCAGAAGGGTCCTGAGAGTGAGCTTCAAGCCTAGGCCTTCCCAGGCTCCAGGGCTAGGCCGATCTCCGGCCCTGGCTCCGCCCCACATGGAGGGGCGTCTGAGGGCGGTACGCTCCGCCCTACACCCCGGGCTCCTGCCGCTACTGCAGCCCTAGTCTCGGCCTCTCTCCTCTGCAGAAGCGTTCCCTTTAAGTCTGGCCAGGAGGCAGCCTTAGTTCTCGCGGGATTCGACGCTCCAATCATCGCGAGAAAGGCTTTCGGCACTCATTGGCTGTGAGGGTTGAATGTAAGATGGCGCCCAGGGAGCTGTGAGGGGAAAATCCTGTCGGTCTTGGAGCGGCGACGGCAGAACCGGGGCCCCGAGCGGTGCGGCGGGGCTGGCGGGTAGAACGGCGGCGGCGGCGGCGGCGGCGACGTCGCCGGGTGAGGGCTTCAGTGAGAGCAGGGATATGGCGGGGTTGCGGGCCTGAGACAGCGGGCCCACCCCACACAACGGCGGGCGGGGGCGGGCGGGCCGCTGCCGCTGGGCCCAGGAGACCTCGGGGCGGCTCCGGAGCCGAGAAAGACCCAGGGCTCGCACGCCCCCGCCCCCTGGGTGGGGGAGGGGCGGTTCGGGGATTCGGGTGGGCACGGCGCGCGAATGCGCGCTGGTGGGCGCGCGCGGCCGGGGCTGTTTATATGCTCGGGGGCGCGCGCGCTGTGCGGCCCTCCCGGTGCTCGTGGCCGCTGACGTGCGCGTTCCCGACCCGGATATTTCAGCTCTTGGAGCTGCAGCCCGTCGGCCAGAGCGGCTTTCTGGGGCGCGCGCCCCGAAGTCGGGGGTCGCGGGCAGGCGCGCGGCCTGCTGTTGGGTGGCGGCACCGCTGCGCGGGCGCGCAGGACACCCCTGCTGCGGGGAGGGACGGCGGGCGGGCAGCTTGCAGTTTGGAGAATGTTGTGGGTTGGACCCTTCCTGCTCAGGTGACGTTCCCGGACCAACGGGGCCTAGGCCTGAGGAGAAACCAACCTGCTTTGCGGTCTGGCTTGCGGCCCCGCTCCTCTGCGTAGTGGGCGAGATTGCTGGTTCTCTAAGAATGAGGTGTCCCGAGGCCCATGTGCAGGGTGGGTACTTGGGAGGGTGCTACCCTGATTCTGAAACCGATCTCTGTTCGTCTGTGAGGGCAGCGAACCCCCTCGACTTCCTCACCTTGTTTTGATGCTTTGTGCTGGAGAGGGAAGGCAAATCCTAAAAGGCCCTTCAGTGGTATTTGTTTTCTTGTCATTAGAAAGTAATTCTTCATTAAAGCGCAGTTCTTAGACGTCACCTCTGTGCGCTCCGTAAGGGGATCCACATCTATGGACGCTGTGAAACTACCCAAGCTGTAAATTGCCACTTTAAATCCTGAAATGCAGCCTTTTCCTCTGTTTGGTTGGGAGGGGCTTACTCGTACTCTGTTAGGTTAAAGGGCCCGCTATTGCTCAGCCAAAAAGTTGCTCAGAACGAAATTGAACAATCTGATAATCAGTGCTTTGCCTTCTTTTGTAAGTCCGAAGATCCCCAGCAGATGTGAAATCTGCCTGCAGAAGTCACTTTTGATACAGGATTTCAATCCTTTTCAGCTTTTTTATTTTTTTAAATCCCAGGTCTGTGTTCTGGTGCCAGGGGAGTTCTAGGTTTGTCCAGAGAAATAGGTACTTCTTTTTTCTAAGACAAAATATGTGCTAGTTTATGTTTTACAGTCTTGCTTCATTAAATTTAAGGAAAAAGAAACTAAGTGGAACTAAAATTAGCAATTAAATTTGAAAATGGTGGGGGTAGAAAACTACCTAAAAATACCGTATTATTAGAAAACTCCTAATATACTGTATTATTTTAAGAACAAGCTTAAAATTTAAAAAGAGGCTGAGGATGGAAGGGACTTCTTTGTTCTGTCTTCTTTAGAATGTTACAGGTCTTAAGAACTCAGGACAAGCACCAGAAATGCATGCAACATGGTGACTGGTGAGTTAGAATTATTCATATGCTAGAAATATGTGTGCAGTTTTTTTCCTGGTAATATCGAAACGTTAGAAATCCTGCCAGTCATTCTGGGTGCTGTCTGCCAGAAATTAGTAGGTGCTGGAAAATTGAATATGTGGGAGAACTGCATCTTTGAAGCCAGCCAGTTTGCTGCTTGAACAGTTTTTTCCTCTTAAAATGTAAGTCAGTGCAACTTTCAGGTTTTAGCATGACAAGGCATCAGCTTTTCTAAGGATCCAAATGGTTCAAAGACAAGCAGTCAAGTTTATCTAGGATACACTTAAAATATTAATACACCATTTAGGCCTGCTTTTTCTGTAATTTTTAATCGTTACGTTTGAGGTCTGCCTTTTAAATTGGTGTCTGTAGATAATATTTTTTCATAAGCTCATTAACTAAGATTTCCCTATTAAAAGATGTCCTGCTTCCAGTCCTCTGTGACGAATAATTTGTGTACTTCTCCATGAACCTCTGCCTTTCCACAACCCCTTTCCACTTATGTTGCCATTTTAAAGGAAAGATCAAATTGTGGTTGAAGTTTTATGTAAATCTGAATTGCTCCAAAAGGTAACCCAAGTTAGGGGCTCTGGGTGTGGCTATCCTCCATCATGACAGCTTCAGAATCAGGGATTTCTTCCTTCAAGCTTGCGTGCCTTCTTTTAATTTAATCAAGTACAAGTTTGTCTTTGATATGCCATGCTTCTTGCTTGTGTACTTTTTAATTAAATTAAATTAATTAATTTATATTTTTTATTAACTAATTTATTTTTGGCTGCGTTGGGTCTTTGTTGCTGTGCGCGGGCTTTCTCTAGTTGAGACGAGTGGGGGCTACTCTTCGTTGCGGTGCGCGGGCTTCTCATTTTAGTGTCTTCTCTTGTTGCGGAGCACGGGCTCTAGGCATGTGGGCTTCAGTAGTTGTGGTTCGCGGGCTCTAGAGCGCAGGCTCAGTAGTTGTGGCGCACAGGCTTAGTTGCTCCACGACATGAGGGAATCTTCCTGGACCAGGGCTCGAACCTGTGTCCCCTGCATTGGCAGGCGGATTCTTAACCACTGCGCCACCAGGGAAGCCCGCTAGTGTACTTTTTAAATGGCCACCGTTTATCTGTAATGGTCTTTTATTTCTCAGCCTCAGAATGAAGTGTTATATGAACACCTGTTCTTTTCAATTTCTTTGTAGGTACTTGCCCTGCATTTTGTTCCAGAGGTTTTAAGTTCTTTCCAGGCTTCACTTTAATGCTCCACTAGTTTTTTCCTAATTGTCACATTGGATTGTGATTTCTAATTGTAGCTGCATGAAGAAATGATAGATTAACCCCTTGCTTTGCTGAAAAGGGGTAAAGAATGGTCCTTTGTTGTCACACTTTAGGCTAGGGCAAAACTGTAGGTAGAGCTGGTGGACTGTCAGAAAGCTCTTTTTTGCATGTGCGTTTGAAATATCTGTCTATACATATTAACTCAGTAGATCTGTATACAATTTAATGAAAAATTATAAAGTGAACCACTGTGTAACTAGCACCTCTTCAAGAAGTAGAACAATGCCAGCACTTCTGAATCCTTCATGGGTCCCTTCCTGGTTACAGCTTCTCATTCCCTAGAGATAATGACTATTCTGAATTCTGTGATAATCATGTTCTTTGTTTTTCTTTTTACTACCTTCGTATCCCTCAACAACCTAGTTTTATTTAATTTTGAATTTTATATAAATGGAGTCATGCTGTTTTGTATCTTACTCTAGCATTGTACGTGTGACATTCATCCACGTTGTGTGCAGCTGTAGTTCATTCATTTATAGTAGTCTGCTGTTTGAACAAACCATAATTTATTCACTCTATTATTGATAGACATCTAGATTCCTTCCAGTTTGGGGCTATTAACAATGCTACTATGAACATTCTTGGTTAAGTACATTTGTATAGGTGTGTGTCATGTACATATAGGGATAGAATTTGCTGGGTCATATGGACTGGACGTTTTCAAACTTCACTAGATAATGCAAACAGTTGTGCCAGGTTACAGCTCATCAGTCATTGATAGGAATATGAGTTTAAGTTTCTGGTTGAAAGTGTGTTGTCCAGAACTAGAACCATGGTGAAAATGCCCCTATATCAGGGACTTCTCTGTCTAGTGAAGGCATGGGGCAGATGGATATCCTCATGGGATAATTTCTATCACAAACCGTGTGGTGGGTTAGTATCTTTAAGAATAGAACTGTTTTCTCCCCATCTGCTTCTTTGAAATGACTCCTTATGTTAATTAGGACAAATGTGACTGTGACTCCTTAAAATGGAAATTGATGTTTTTTTCATGTGAATGTGTTGTTCAAAGCAGAACTAAGCTATGAGGAACCATTGCTAGTAGATGTGAGCCTTAAGAGGGGCCCAAGAGCTTGACCATTGGGTAAACAGGAAGAGGTAGGGCTCTGAGGCAGCTCCGAATGTCTTCTCTTAGTTCATCACATATTCAAGACCCACCCTGCAGAGTTGCATGGGGGCCGGGAAGAGGTACCAGATTCAAGGGGACCCAAGAAGGGATGACTCCCCTGAGTACTTAGGCCTTCCCTTAGTAGTGAAATAGAAAAAAATTAGCAAACAGAAATGTAATAGATTGTTGTTTTGGAGTAACCTTTTCCTCTTGTGTACTAGAGATAAAATAATTAGAATAATGATAACTTTGGTGTACAGAGGGCTTGCTCTTTGTCAGGCACTGTGCTAAGCTCCAGTAGAAGGAAGTACAGGGGAAATAACCAGTAAAAATGTGTGCGGTTGTAGTGAAAATTTCCTAGGTCTGTTGTGGGGGGGGGGGGTTTGGTTTGTTTATTGTTTTGCAAAGCAGCTATGCTTGAAGTATTCAGAAGCAAATGCTTGGCTACAGACTCCACCCCAAAGAGCCCCAGAGTGTTTTCCCCTCCATTTCTGATTCCTGGAAATTGGGAGTACTCAACTATCCCTCCAGCTTCATGTTTTTGAGAAGTATTTTAGTTCATCAGTTTACTTAATGCTCCTCACTGAGTCTTTGACTTGGGACTAATTAAGAATCTTCTTTCTTTTGGGGTTATAGAGTGTAGTTTCATTAAGTTTATCCATTTTTCTTTCTCTGTTACCAAGGCTCAGCCTTCTGTATCTGGTGAGCAACATCTTGAATTTAACAGTCTTCATTATTATGCAGGCTTCTGTTGCTTGATGGTTTTGTCTTTCAGAGTTTCAGATTTTGAGGGAAAAATCAAACTATGAACAACCAGAATTGTTTGTGTGTCTGTTACTGACTGTTATTGTGGTAAAACCACTATGCAAAAAGGATTACTTTTTAACTGTCTTTTTGGTTTAATACAAATTGCAGAAAATACAGGAGTGTGTTAAACAGGAAGAAATTTAAGTCCTCTGTTATTCCATACTACCCAGGCATAACTGCTGTTATGCCAGTTTTTCTTCTTGGGTACATAATTAAACCATACTGGGATATATAAATACAATTGTATTGGCCTCCTCTTTCCCACGTAATGTGTGTCACTAAATTTTTTTATTTTAAAACCAAACGTTTTGTTGGGGGAAGGTGGATCTTCTAGGTATTAACATGCTTTTTTTTTTTTTAGTTACTGTGTTACAGAAGGATCTGTGGAATCACACAAAAAGCTTTGGAAGCAGACCTTCTTTATATGAATTTGATATACAATCACTGGCATTTTAAATCAGCGGGCAAAGAAATTTCAGTAATTCAGTAAATGATACAGGGTTGTTGGGTCTTTGGAAATAAAATTAGGCTTTTACCTCACACTATGCAAAATAAATTCTAAATGGATCAAAGCATAGTATAAATAATCACATTGTAAATTTAAAAATTGTAAGTGAATGAGTTTATGGTAAAGGCAGACTTTTTCTGAGCATAAAAGCAAAGGAAGAACCTATCATCACTAATGAGAATATGTTTAATTTTTCTCAGTGTTGTCTTTTACTCACTGACTGGTCTCACATATTTAAATGTATTTCTGAAGCTTCCCGCCCCCCTCCGGCAGTACTTCTGTGTCAGGTCAAATGCTGACTTAGTGTGCTTTCATTATTGGGATGTGTCAGTCTGGTAGATACTGCCAAGTGAGCAGGTTAAAAGAACAAGAAATGAAGCCTTGTGTATAAATGAGCAGATTGGAATATTCTTTCAAATTGGCCTTTTCTGTTATATATTTTTTTAAGTTCTCCATTGAATTCATTATTTGTTAATATTTAGCTTCCTCTGATTTAGTGGTTCTCAGATGATTCTGTGGACTTGTACAGTCAGTGAAGAACCTCTTGGGGGCTTAGTGAAAGGAATAAGCAATGGGAATTGGGTAGTAGTAGCTTCTGCTTAGAGCCAACAGTAGACTGTAAGGTTGGAGCACTGCAGAAGGTTTTGTAACTTTGGAGTCTCAACTACTTAAAATACATGGCTAGCTATAAACCAAAAGGTGATTTTGTCATAGGATATTTCAAATATTTTCATGAGAACAGAGGAGAATATAGTGAACCTGTGTATGAACCTTTATCAACGTTTTCTAAGTTTTATAGAATTTTCCCTACTTAAAGGTGTGTGGTCTTTTCTTTTTTTGATGAAAACTTAAAGAATGAACTTTGGGGCTTTATAGCAGATACTTTTCCAAGCTTTTATTCCATTCTTTCTGAGAACTGAATATCCATCTTATTTGCCACTCTTTTCAGGAAATAAATTTATATGTGGACTATTCTTGTAGTGACTGTTTTGAATGTAGTATTCTAGAAGTACTGACAGGTAGGATTTATTTGGAGAAGAATTGTTTTTATCATCTTTGGAACCTTGATTTTTTAAAGATTATTTTTCTTTTTGGCTGCGCCAGGTCTTAGTTGCAGCACGCAGACTTTTAGTTGTTTAGTTGTGGCATGCATGTGTGATCTAGTTCCCCGACCCCTGGTCGATCACCGGCCCCCTGCATTGGGAGCGCAGAGTCTTACCCACTGGACTTACCAGGGAAGTCCTGGAACCTTGATTTAAAAAAATATATATATATGTTCTGAGTTTGATTTGGTATGAAATGCTGTGTTGTTAAAACTAAAAGATTGATTAAACAGAAGCTATACTCACTTAGCTAAATGCTTGTCAAAAATAGAGGGCATGGAACTTTAATTTCCTTATCTTACGTGATGGGAAGTCCAGAGATACTATAAAATTAGTGTGCCTACAACTAGAGGTTTAAAGCTATGAAACTGATCATGACAAAAATTAAAATATGATTGGCAGGGGTTAGTGAGAGGAAGGTGATTTAAATGCCCTAACACCTTTCCTAGAGGACAGACCAATATTTAAAATTGGTAGATCAGAAAGAGAAAAACAAATATTGTACGCTAACACATATATATGGAATCTAAAAAAAAAAGAAAAAAAATGGTCAGAGGAACCTAGGGGTAAGACAGGAATAAAGATGCAGACAGACCTACTAGAGAATGGACTTGAGTAAGGGGGAAGGGTAAGCTGGGACAAAGTGAGAGAGTGGCATGGACAACATATATACACTACCAAACGTAAAATAGATAGCTAGTGGGAAGCAGCCGCATAGCACAGGGAGATTAGCTAGGTGCTTTGTGACCACCTAGAGGGGTGGGATAGGGAGGATGGAAGGGAGGGAGATGCAAGAGGGAAGAGATGTAGGGACATATGTATATGTATAACTGATTCACTTTGTTATAAAGCAGAAACTAACACACCATTGTAAAGCAATTATACTCCAATAAAGATGTTTAAAAAAAATAAAAAGCAGTACTTAAAACTGGGAGTTAGTTAATTCAGGGAGGCATAAAGTTATTTTGAAATATTTAGGTAGATTTTTAAAAGTCAATTAAATTATGTTTTTTCTGTTAGAACATATGAAACCTTTTAATAGAGCAGGATTTTCCCTCTATGGTTCACTTACGTTCTTAATTTGGAGAAAGTGGTTTAAAATTTTAGAGAGGAATTTTAAACATTTAACATTTAATTTAAACATTAACATACTGAACTGTGCTATAAGAAAAAAATGAGAGTTGTCTTGCAGTCTTTCACAATTTTTGGCCACTTATAAAACCCCCTCCTTCCTTAAAAAAAAAAAAAAAAAGAACCAGAGGTCACAGCCTACTTAGCTGTTTTTTTTTTTTTTAATTAATTAATTAATTTTTGGCTGTGTTGGGTCTTTGTTGCTGTGCACGGGCTTTTTCTAGTTGCGGTGAGCGGGGGCTACTCTTCGTCACGGTGCGTGGGCTTCTCATTGTCGTGTCTTGTCTTGTGGAGCACGGGCTCTAGGTGCGCAGGTTTCAGTAGTTGTGGCACGTGGGCTCAGTAGTTGTGGCTTGCGGGCTCTAGAGCTCAGGCTCAGCAGTTGTGGCGCACGGGCTTAGTTGCTCCACGGCATGTGGGATCTTCCCGGGCCAGGGCTCGAAACTGTGTCCCTTGCGCTGGCAGGCAGATTCTTAACCACTGTGCCACCAGGGAAGCCCCTACTTAGCTGTTTTTACTTTTCATTTTATACCTTGCTATATTATTTGAACAGTTTTTCTAAGAAAGTAGATGTGTTGCTTTTACCCTCCCCACCAAAAAAAACAAAGACAACCGCTCCCCCCAAAAAAAAGCTAGGTGGAATTCTACACTGAAAACTGAAGAAAGCTTGTTTCTAGGAAGAAAAATTGGTATAATTCCGCTTTGTACTTAATATCAGACTTCAGATGAGGCTTAAGCCTCGATTACTGAAACTTAAAAGAGTGAAGGGAAATAAGGTCACTAGGAAGATTCTGTGGAGTGCCTTTACCGAGCAATATTTGTGTGAAGGTTTTCTGGTTCTGTAAACTTAACTTTCAGTGTTTCTTTGTATTTGTGCTTGGTCATATTTATCTTCTCCCAGATTTGAAGCAGAAAAGGTTTTTTGGTTTTTTTTTTTGCATGATTTGCATGATTCTCTATACTTTTTAAAAAATTGCTTTGATACAGTAGCTACGATTCTAGCACAGACAAAATTCAAGCAATCTCTAAGTATTTTACATGACTGCAACTAATTATTGAAGAAAATTAATTTGGGGAAGTGTAAATTTCAGTTGGCCTCGGCTGTTCTTCTATAATGGAAGTGAAAAATTGAAATATGTGCCAACATGGTAGAGAACTGGTTAATGGTTGTTCACACAATCTCTCCTTTGTCCCTTATGAGCAGAAGGGTGTATGTAATTGGATATTAGAATCACATATTGTGAACTTTGTATTATTAGTGGGTCTATATTATGAGAGATGCTTCCTTAAGAGGGAAATTTCAATTGTGATGCTGTTATCAGAGGGAAGCTTTGACACATTCTTTGCCAATGTGGTTAGTGACTGTTTGTGGGTCACCTATGCTGGAGTGGCCTGCTCTGAGTATGAAGGGCTTGTCCTTGATGCTCCTCCTACTCTATGTGCCATGGATATCATTGATAGCTTAATCTTGGAAGTCTCATAGAAGGCCTTCTAATTTTCTGTCCTGAGAAAGATAACTGAGAGCCTCTGCAACGGAGAGAAGGGAGAGCTGGGCAAGGGAGATGGTTAGAAGAGAGGTGACAAAGGGACAAACAAGTGTTAAATTTCCAAAGACAAGAGGCCATCAGCAGCAGCTTCACCTTGCACTCACTCCCCTGACCTGTACTTGCTGTTCTATGTACTCTCTTGGTGCTTGGGGTTTCCTAGGAGGTGGAGGCTTTCCTGAGAGTAGTGGTCTAGGCATTTTAGACATGATAAGGTATATGTAGTATTCTTTATTTATGGAGAAATATATTTACAGTATATTATGGGCATCATAATAAAAGGTTTATTGCTGGGTCTATTCTCTTTGAAAGTACCTGCATATAATTTGTACACTATACTTAAACAGCCTGCCACAGAAATATTGCCAGTGTCAGTAAATTAATAGCAGTAAGGTTCATATTTTTCCTTTAGTCTCTTGCCCTGGATATATAGGGCTTTTTTTCCCCCCAAGGTATAGATTAACCATTTACTAGGGAAAAGCATAACATTTTATGGTTGTAAGTTATAGACGTTACAGGAACAGAGTAATAGTCCTTTTTGTTCCACATTGAATTCCAAGTGCAACAGATATACAAAGTACCTACATGTATCAGCCATTCAGAGAGGACCAGGACACAGTCCTGTCTACTAGAGTTTAGAGCCAGGTGGAAGATATATGATTACCCACACACCTTGTATCTGTTAACAGAAGATAACATCTGGGCAGTGAAAGAGAGACTGATATTTCTATTTCTAGTCAGATGGCTCAAGGAAACAAATCACTTTTCTAGACATTTGAGATTGACTGAGAGTCTTTTTTTGGCAAAGAGATTCACTTGGTTTGTGTTACTTTCATATCCTGCCATTGCTTTTGTCCTGGAGGTGGTACTGGTCAAGAGAGTATGGTATGAAAGCAGCAGTGACAGGGCACTCAGCAGTTCATGGTTAGATCGCATGGTTGTCTCCCAGGTGATTGAGAGCTACTATCCACTCTTGCAGATTAATTCTTTTTTTTTTTTTTTTTTTTTTTTTTTTTTTTTTTTTTAAAAAATTTTTTTTTATATGCCCCCAAAAATCCATCCTATAATTTTTTTGAGATCTTTTTTCCCCTCTTTGGTTTTATTTTTTTTTTTTTTTTTTTTTTTTTTTTTTATTTATCTTTTTTCGGCCGCGTTGTGTCTTCATTGCTGCGCGTGGGCTTTCTCTAGTTGCGGGGGCTATTCTTTGTTGTGGTGCGCGGGCTTCTCATTGCAATGGCTTCTCTTGTTGCGGAGCACGGGCTCTAGGCACAGGGGCTTCAGTAGTTGCAGCATGTGGGCTCAGTAGTTGTAGCTCTCAGGCTCTAGAGCGCAGGCTCAGTAGTTGTGGCGCATGGGCTTATTTGCTCCAAGGCATGTGGGATCTTCCCGGACCAGGGCTCGAACCCCTGTCCCCTGCATTAGCAGGAGGATCCTTAACCACTGCGCCAGATTAATTCTTAAGGTAAATACCCTGATGAAAAACTTGGAGAATTGATTTTTGAAGTGACCTAGTTATTTAAGGTACTATTCAATTTTCTCCCCCCACTTACCTTTAATAGAATTAGTTAATAATTATGTGGCACTGTATATATGTCAGGTACTTTTCTAAGTGCTTTACATATATTTAATTCTCAAGTCAACTTTTTGACGTAAGTGCTATTTTAATTCCTATTTTATAGACAAAACTAAAGTTAACTGACTTGTCCAGGGTAACACAGCAAAGGAGAGTTCCAGCTGGGTTTTTTTTTTTTTAATAAATTTATTTTATTTATTTTTATTTTTGGCTGCATTGGGTCTTTGTTGCTGCGTGCCGGTGTTCTCTAGTTGCGGCAAGTGGGGGCTACTCTTTGTTGTGGTGTGCGGGCTTCTCATTGCGGTGGCTTCCCTTGTTGCAGAGCACATGCTCAAGGCGCGCGGGCCTCAGTAGTTGTGGCACGTGGGCTTCAGTAGTTGTGGCTCATGGGCTCTGGAGTGCAGGCTCAGCAGCTGTGGTGCACGGGCTTAGTTGCTCCGCGGCATGTGGGATCTTCCCAGACCAGGGCTCGAACCTGTTTCTCCTGCATTGGCAGGCAGATTCTTAACCACTGTGCCACCAGGGAAGCCCTCGAGCTGGGTTTTAAACCCAGGAAGCCTGGCTCCAAAATCCATGCTTTTAACCAGTAAGCTATGCAGCAAAAGAATGTGAGTAGTATATAGCAAATGGGATTTTTGGTGTTTCTGGTTGGAAATGAACATATCCCTTGTCTCCAGGGTCTTGCCACAGCTAGGTGGCATACGTGTCCCTTCACTGTAAAACATAGTTGGCAGTGGAAATAGAACATGTTGGTAGGAATCCTGGCTCCTACCTTCCTTGGTAGTCCTCTCTGATGGTCACAGAGCAGTGTTGCATGTGACTTTTATTGTCTAGTGCTTGGCTCTGCAGAGAAGATGGGATTGGCCTAGTGCTGGGTGGAGAGTGTATTTGCAGCCCGTTTCATCCAGTACTGTGACACATGCTTTTGTTTTTTGTTTTCAGTGTGATAGTTTGATTTAAGAAATGTTTATGGAAACAATTTTCAGATGCCATTAACTGAAAAACAAATAAGGTTATTTAATAAAATCTTACTTTGGATTCCAGATGTATACAGCTGCCCTGAATATTCCACACTGATGCAAGAGTGATTGCTCTGTGCATTTCAGTATGTTAAAACAGTGGCATAGTTTTGACTTCTGTCCATTTATTTTATTTCTAGGAACCCTAAGGACTCTGCAATATGAATAATTCTCTGGAGAACACCATCTCCTTTGAAGAGTACATCCGAGTGAAGGCGCGGTCTGTCCCGCAACACAGGATGAAGGAATTTCTGGATTCGCTAGCCTCTAAGGGGCCAGAAGCCCTTCAGGAGTTCCAGCAGACGGCCACCACTACCATGGTGTACCAACAGGGTGGGAACTGCATTTACACAGACAGCACCGAAGTGGCCGGGTCTTTGCTTGAACTTGCCTGTCCAGTCACCACCAGTGTTCAGCCACAAACCCAGCAAGAACAGCAGATCCAGGTTCAACAGCCACAGCAGGTTCAGGTAAAAGGGAGATAAATGTTGGTGCATCCTATTGAATAGACTTTATTTGCCATCAGGGTTTTGGTTAGTAGAGCATCACGTCTATATACAGATGTCAGAGATTATTTTCACCAAGGGGAATATTCTGGTTTTTTTTGGAACATTTTACCTTACACAAGGGCTTTTATAGTTAACATAGACTAAAAATATTTGCGACTGCTGTACACTTAAGAGGCTACAGATACTTGCCATTTGCTTTGGAGAACTGAACAGTATAGAAATTAAGAGGTCTTTTGGGACTGGATTTGGATGTGTCACACTGTGTGTGACTGAAGCTCCCCTTCTGTCTGTGTCACCCTGAGCAGATCAAGAACATAGGAGGGCTAGTCTTAGCTCATTACTAAAAGCATGATATTTGGAACTTTTTTTTTTTAATGGAAAGGCTCTTATTCATGTAGTTGTATGGTTCCATGACTCCACGTCACCTGTAAATGTCTAGGCCTGCATTTGATATTTATAAGCCTCAAGAAATAATGCTAATTGATAATACGCTTACTGAAAGAGGAGAAACAATACATTTGCAGAGAAGGTAAGTTTTCCTCTTTAAGGGGTCCTTATGTGAAACTAAAACTATCCTACAGTCATACATGCTGCTTTCTTGCTACTGTCTATTGTGGTTGCATTTCACTTTGCCCTCCATGACTTCCACCAAGAGAATAGGAAAGGGAGTAGAACATGATGGAGAGGCAAGAGTGTGAAGAGATACATTTGGTGGGATAGAAGGTTTTGCTCCTTAGCAGTGTAGGTGAGTATATTGGAAGGACCTGGGCTTTGGAGTTGCATTCCTGGGTTTAATTTTTTTTTTTTTTTTTTTTTTTTGTGGTACGCGGGCCTCTCGCTGTTGTGGCCTCTCCCGTTGCGGAGCACAGGCTCCGGACGCGCAGGCTCAGCGGCCGTGGCTCACGGGCCCAGCCGCTCCATGGCCTGTGGGATCTTCCCGGACCGGGGCACAAACCCGCGTCCCCTGCGTTGGCAGGCGGACTCTCAACCACTGCGCCACCCGGGAAGCCCCCTGGGTTTAAATTTGACCTGACGTCTTATTTCTTGATATTTTCTGAGTCTTTTTAGTGCTAGTTTTTTCATCTGTCAGTAGGGATAATACTATTTAGTGAGACTGAATGAGATAACAAGAAAGCATCTGGCACATGGAGGGATGCAGTTGTTTATTACAGTCTCTATAAGGAAGGAAGGGTACAGGAAAGGTACAAAGAGAAGGCCTGACTTTTCAGTTGAAGAAATTTTTCTGTTTTTTACTGCTTGGATCTTCTTTTTTGTAAGATTAAAATAGTTTGGGATTTGAGTTTAAAGTGTTTTTTTGAGCCTTTACGTTCAAGATAGCTAATTGAGATCACCTATTAGTATCATCATTTATCCCAAACCCCTTGTAAATGGAAGAAGAAATAAAATAAGAAATCCATGAGATAGGTTCAATATGGTGGACTCATAAGAACACATATTTTCCCATCCTCAGTGACTGAAAAGATACTTAAAAATTTTTTTTTTCTAGCAGTGCTGGGGAAAAAAAAAATGCCATCAAAAAACCACTAAATCTTGACCTTTAAAAATTGTGAATCATGGGTCTTCCCTGGTGGGAAAGTCCGCAACGGGAGAGCTCCGCAACGGGAGAGGCCACAACAGTGAGAGGCCCACGTACCGCAAAAAAAAAAAAAAAAAAAAAATTGTGAATCACTGTATTGTACACCTGTAACTTATAAAATTGTACAGCAACTAAACTTCACTAAAAGTAATAAATAGGGAATTTTTTTTTTTAAACCCAGTAAATCTGAGGAATTGCTGCAAGAGAGAAAGCAAACAGAATCAGGTGATAGAGGAATTCATCTAAGAGAGAAACTTTTAGGAAAGGTGGAGCAGTTCTCAGGGTCCCCTAATCCAAGAAGAATACAAAGAGTAGAAGGCTCCTCTGGGGACCCATGTGTTGGGAGTTGACCAAGGACTTTAAAACATATACACATTCATGTGTCTGCATATATTATGAGTAGATACCAGGTTATAGGATGAAAGTGGCTCTGCTGATCAGTGAGGAAAGGATGTATTCCATTAGTGGAGTAAGGCAGTCTACTCCTCTTTTGGAAATAGATACCTCTCATAATACAGCTAAGGTCCAGATGGGTTAAAGGTCAGATAACAAGAAAATAATGAACTATGAAAAGGCAGTATAGAAAATTTTTGTAATTTTACGTTGTGGAAAGCCTTCCTAAGGAAAGAAGTAAACTCTGAGATAGCTTTTCCCAATCTTTTTTTACCCTGAAAGAATCTTTGAACTATTTTCAGGTCTCAGGGGACCCCTGCATAAAAATTACTATATTTACAGACCGTGGAATGTTAGCTTGATCAGAAAGTGATATAATAATTCAATAATAATTATCACTGCTCTTTTGGTAAGAATCATATTTTTTTTCTACGGGTCTACATTTTAGCCAACCTGTTAGGCTCCTTTTTTTGTTGTTTTTTTTTTTGTTTTTTTGCTTTTGCGGTACGCGGGCCTCTCACTGTTGTGGCCTCTACCATTGCGGAGCACAGGCTCCGGACGCGCAGGCTCAGCGGCCATGGCTCACGGGCCCAGCCGCTCCATGGCATGTGGGATCTTCCCGGACCGGGGCACAAACCCGCGTCCCCTGCGTTGGCAGGCGGACTCTCAACCACTGCGCCACCAGGAAATAGGCTACTTTTTATGTGTGGTTCCCTTTCCCACACAGGTTATCAATTTTAATTCAAGTTATTTGTGTAGGTAGAGGAAACCTCATTTTTTTACTTTAAAAAAAAATTTCCTAGTTGAGGGGTTTTTTTTTGCTTTATTCAAGTAGTTCTAAAAAATCTTACCACAAATTTCTACCGTACAAGTTGCCGAGATATGGTTTGTGGTATATGATATGTGCAAGAGTAGTTTTTATCCCCTTTATTTAAAATTTAAAATGACCTTTTAGGGAATTCCCTGGCGGTCCACACTTCCACTGCCAAGGGCCCAGGTTTGATCCCTGGTCAGGAAACTAAGCTCCCACAAGCCACGTAGCGTGGCTGGAAAAAAAATAAAAAGACCTTTTAGCCAAGCATTCTTGGACCAAAGGTTAGTTAAGCCTAGCTTACCTTTCCTGAGACTAATTTTTCTTTCCTTTTCATAAATTAAAAAAAAATTTAAGACAAATATATTTTCGTAATAACTTGCTTAAGCCAAATGGAATTTAATTTTTCTAAAAGTTGGCTTTGTAGATTTAATTTAAAGATTGTAAGTTGTTATTAATGTTACATGAAAGTTGACAATGTTAATAAATCTAAAGCTATCAAAATCATAAGCCAGTAAATTCCCTGGCAGTCCAGTGGTTTGGACTTGGCGCTTCCAGTGCGGGGGACCCAGGTTCAGTCCTTGATGGGGATCCTGCAAGTTGCACAGTGTGGCCAAAAACAAAAACCTAAGTGTCTTAAATACAATAAAAACTTGTTTTAAAAAAAATCATAAGCCAGACAGTATCAATAAATATATGGCTAAAGATACAACTTTATATAAGACTTTGGAAAAACATTTTCTGAGTGACAGAAAATATGGGCCTAGCAGTTACAATTATTTTATACACGTTTCTTGATTTGTTTTATAGGTCTGTATATTCTTTCTTTAAAGGTATAATTTTTTAAAAAATTTAATTTAATTTATTTATTTTTGGCTGCATTGGGTCTTCCTTGCTGCGTGCGGGCTTTCTCTAGTTGCGGTGAGTGGGGGCTACTCTTCATTGCAGTGCGCGGGCTTCTCATTGCGGTGGCTTGTCCTGTGTAGCACGGGCTGTAGGGCATGCAGGCTTCAGTAGTTACGGTTCGCGGGCTCTAGAGCGTAGGCTCAGTAGTTGTGGCGCACGGGCTTAGTTGCTCCATGGCATGTGGGATCTTCCCGGACCAGGGCTTGAACCCGTGTCCCCTGCATTGGCAGACGGATTCTTAACCACTGCGCCACCAGGGAAGCCCTAAAGGTATAATTTTTGAAACTAAAAATAGCACATGAGGTATAGGGAGATTAACTCATCTTCTGATAGCTAGCGTTTGCACCCAAGCTGTTTTAACTCGAGCCTGTGCTCCTAACTAGTGTTTCTAATACACAAGGAACTTAAAAAATAGGAAAAAAATATGATCTAGTGGAAAAATGAACAAAGGATATCAATAGATAGTTCATGGGGGAGGCAATACAGATTGTGCTAGTAAGTATGTCAAAAGATGCTTCATGCTTCTGGTGATTATGGAAGTGTAAGTTTTTAAAATGAAATATGTTTTATTTATTAGATAGGAAAACAGTTATAAAGATTTCATCCAGGGTAGCAAGCGTATAAGAGGATAAATTAGTGTGATTTTCTTGAGATTGAATTTGGCAATACTTGTCAAATGTTTAAATGTGCGTACCTTTGGCCTTGCATTTGTGTTCACAGATAAATGTGTATATAAGGATATTCACTGCCACTTTGCTTATAGTAGTAACACTGGAAACAAGTCAGTCTTTCAGTAAGGGAAATGGCAAATAATGATACAACTGTAGTATGTTGTCCTGTGCAGCCAGAAGAATGAGGTAGATCTGTGTATATTGACAGAGCAGGATGTTTAACAGGTTATAGAGTGTCAAAACCAGTTAAGTATCACTGGCTTTTAACATATGTAGAATGTAGTGGTCCTTAAATAGTAGTAATAAAGCCCAAAACAGTAATTGGGCGGGGTAGTGGGGTACTAAGGAGAAGTGCTTGAATTTTTTTTTTTTATTAAACATGAACTACTTTTGTAATTTAAAAAAAAAGTGTTGCTTGGGAATATTTTGCTTTGAACTTGTATAGGACAATGATTCTTAACCTTTTTTCCCCTATCCCAGACATCTCCATGTTTGTGTTTATGTATGAAGCCCTTTGCTAGATGTTTAGGTACAGCATTGAACAAGACAGAAAGCTCCCTGACCTTGTGGAACATACATTATAGCTGGGAGGGGTTAGATGATATATAAGAATTTTAAAAATCTTGTTATATAGTGATAAATGCAAAGGAGAAAAACAAAGCAGATGGGGCTGGCCAGGGTAAGCCTTAATATGCTGGTGACTTTTGAGTTAAGACCAAAAGAGAGTTGGTGAGTGAGCCATATGGTTATCTGAGGAAAGAGCATTCCAAATCAGAAAGCCCTAAGGTGGGAGCCTGCTTATTTGAAAAACGGCAGAATGGCTGTGTAACTAGAGTGCACTGAGTGAAAGGGTGAGACTAGAGAGGTGACGTGTACAACTGAAATATGGAGCTGAACAGACCTGCCTTCTCAATTCAAATGTTAAAAGGCTCTTTGGCTCATAGTATTGCATCTCAACCTAACCCTTTTGATAATAATGTAAAATTATGCCTATATTAATGTTATTTGAAATTTCAAAACTATTACCTTGAAGGCAGAGAGTTTTCTAAGTTGCTTTTTTAAAAAATTGCGGTAAAATTAGATTGCTTTTTTAAAACCATCTGTCGCCATCCCAGAGAGTTTGTCCTCAAGAATTTCTCATCTTTCCAGCCTAGAAGCAGCCACATAGCTTGTTAGATTTGACAAGGTAATAATATCCTTAGAACAATGTTAGTGAATTGATGGGAGACAAAGGTCTGTGTCAAAAGTTAATTAGAGTAGCTGTCTGAATAAAACTCACTGTGTCCGTTTACTCTCTGCTACTACCACACTCAACACTTTTGGCCCCCAAATGTGTGTTTTTTCCGCCACAATGACCAATTCTTCACACCAGCTGGCTGGCCTATAATTCAATTCAGTTCTAACACTATCTGCTTGGAGTTAGCCTCAGATCCCCGCAAGTTAAGGGATCAGTTTCACAAGACTGCCCCCCACTTCTGACACTAGTTGCAATTTGCAGGTTATCTCACCTGTACTTCTGACTAACTGGCTATAAATTGCAGTTCTCACTACCCGTCCTTGGGTTTGATGATTTGCCAGAAAAGCTCACAGAACTCAGGGAAACACATTTATCAGTTTATTATATAATTAAGGAAATGATAAAGGATACGGTTGAACAACCAAATAAAGAGATACATGGGGCGAGGTTCTGAAGGGTCGTGAACACAGTAGCCTCTGTCCTCATGGAGTTGGGGTGTACCACCCTCCCAGCACGTGAATGTATTCACCAACCCAGGAACTCCCTAAACCCCAAACTTTTGGGATTTTTATGGAGGCTACATCATATAGGTATGATTGATTAGTAACTCAATTTCTAGCCCTTCTTCCCTCTCCAGAGAATGGAGGGTGGGGCTGAAAGTACCAAGTTTCTTATTATGGCTTGGTCTTTGAGGTGACCAGCTCTCATCCAGGAGTCCACCAAAGTTGCCACCAAAGTTCATTAGGAAATAATATGGTCCTATCATTTATATTAGCACTTAGGAAATTACAAAGGTCTTAAGAGCTCAGATCAAGAATCAGAGAAAAGACCAAAAATTATATTACAGTATCACAGTAGCATATGTTTATTTAAGATAGGGAGGCACTTTCTTAAGGCAAAAGGAAGAGCTGTTATGTAAATACCTTCACAGTTTGTCCAATACCAGGAAGGTCTAAGTTTCCTGTTGTTGATAGGTCTGCCTGAGCTAGGTGAAGGTGGTTCATTTGGAACTTCACTTTCAAGAGCCCTCTTGAGTTGGGTACTTCCTAAAGCATCCACATGGAGTCAAATGTGTATGCCAGAGAGAAGACCCTCTGATGGTGAATTCTAGGAGTCCGGTTTCACTTAGCACCCATAGAATTTCTTGTTTCTTCTCTGTACTTCTATAGGGCAGGAACTGAGGCTTCATACAAGGCTGGTTCATCAGCCTGGTCCTGCTAAGTGAAGGATGCTTTGGGGAAGGAGATTTCTCAGCACTTGATTCTTTTGTTGCTAGAAGTAAAGGTTTCAAGCCTTCAGTGGATCAAAGTACAATTCTTCCTCATTTGTCATCCCAACTTCTGTCCCTCTTCCTCTTTTTGCTGTTGCACATTCCCTCTGTGCTGGGGCAGTCAGTCCCTAACCTCTCACCTCAGTGTAGAATTGCTGAGAGTGAGGAAGGAGGTAATCAAGAGCCAGACTGCCCTTAGACCAACATGAGTTAGATCTGCCTCCGGTTCTTTAGATATATGGTTATAGACAAGTGACTTAACCACTTTGAGTCCGTTTCCTTATCTACGTCATGGAAATAAAAGAATTTATGTTGTAGTTACTTTGAGGATTCCATAAAATGCTAAGTCCTAAGTACACTGCCTGGCATGTAGTAAGCCCTCAATAAATAAATAATAGCCACTGTTGTTTTCTTCTTCCTCTCCTTCTCCTCATTAGTGCCATTCATACCTAGGGCCCCAGTTGCTTTTCAAACATTTGAAAAGTAAGTGTCCAGACAAATATTTAGAACAAGTATTCCTACTGTGTTGGCAGTTTGCCATTTTTGCTTTTTTTTGTTTTTTTTTTTTTTGAGAACATAATGTTACAGATGCAGTTCAGATCTCTAATACCCCTCTGTACATCTTTTTCTCCCAAGGTAAATAGTATTTTAAAGTTTTCAACTTGTTTTGATATCTTTTGTATCCATCTGAGTTTTGGTTTTTAGAGAATGTGTCTTGGAGGCTGCACAGCCAGGAACAGGACTCAGGTCACATTGCTAGCCTGCCTTGGCAAAGACCTTCAGCCACACCCCTGGGCACAGGTCCTTGTCCTACCATAGTCTTTCAATGGGATTTATGCCATCCTCTTCCATTTCTGCCGCAATCTTCCACTCTCACCAGAAAATGGAGGTTGTGGTTCCTGCTGCCTCATGTTGCTCCATTTTGAGTCCAGATTTCATGCATTGTGTCTAATTTGGGAAGCCTTGGTCACACGCCTGCACTCTAGCTGTAGGAGAGGTTGGGACAGTGATTCCAGCTTCTGCCTTGGGGAGGCAGAAGTCATAATGTGGTGTATTCTGCAAACAAGGGTTTGCAGCCAAAAACAGGACTGAAATCAACTATTCTCTCACTGGCACTTTGTGGACTGATTGGGGTCCTGATCATCACTTCAGGTTGGTAGACTGTTTATTGCTGCCTTTTCTGGCCCTTCATGTCCAGTCTTTTTTTTTTTTTCTTTTTTTAATTTTATTGAAGTACAGTTAATTTACAATGTGTTAATTTCTGCTATACAGCAGAGTGACTCAGTTATACATATATATATTCTTTTTCATATTCTTTTTTCTTTGGCTGTGTTGGGTCTTCGTTGCCGTGTGCTGGCTTTCTCTAGTTACGGTGAGCGGGGGCTACTCTTCGTTGCACAGACTTCTCATTCTGGTGGTTTCTCTTGTTGCAGAGCATGGGCTCTAGACGCGTGGGCTCAGTAGTTGTGGCGCACAGGCTTAGTTGCCCCGCGGCATGTAGGATCTTCCCAGATCGAACCTGTGTCCCCTGCATTGGCAGGTGGATTCTTTTTTTTTTTTTTTTTTCGTTCCCGGGGCCTCTCACTGTTGTGGCCTCTCCGGACGCGCAGGCTCAGCAGCCATGGCTCAGGGGCCCAGCCGCTCCGCGGCATGTGGGATCATTTCCCCGGACCGGGGCCCCACCCCGTGCCCCCTGCATCGGCAGGCGGACTCTCAACCACTGTGCCACCAGGGAAGCCCAGCAGGCGGATTCTTAACCACTGCTCCACCAGAGAAGTTCCCGTATTTTTTTCCATTATGGTTTGTCACAGAATATTGAATATAGTTCCCTGTGCTGTACAGTAGGTCCTTGTTGTTTACCCGTCCTATATGTAATAGTTTATATCTGCTAATCCCAAACTCCCAATACTTCCCTCTCCCACCCCCTCCTCCCCCTTGGCAGCCACAGTCTGTTCTCTATGTCTGTGAGTCTGTTTCTGTTTTGTAGATAAGTTCATTTGTGTCATACTTTAGATTCCACATATAAGTGCTATATATTGTATTTGTCTTTCTCTTTCTTGATTTACTTCCCTTAGTATGATAATCTCTAGGCCCATCCATGTTGCTGCAAATGGCATTATTTCATTCTTTTTAACGGCTGAGTAGTATTCCATTGTGTGTGTGTGTGTGTGTGTGTGTGTGTGTGTGTGTACACCACATCTTTTTTATCCATTTATCTGTCAGTGGACACGTCCAGTCTTCTACCCACGTTTAAATCTCTTCCCTCACCATATCTACATTCATTTGTATAATAAGAGTTTGGTAAATGTTTGATAGTTGGATAAAGATTTGACCACTTTCAGAAGAGCTTGTTTTTTTTGCAGTACGCAGGCCTCTCACTGCTGTGGCCCCTCCCGCTGCGGAGCACAGGCTCCGGACGCGCAGGCCCAGCGGCCATGGCTCTTGGGCGCAGCTGCTCCGCAGCATGTGGGATCCTCCTGGACCGGGGCATGACCCTGTGTCCCCTGCATCGGCAGGCGGACTCTCAACCACTGTGCCACCAGGGAAGTCCCAGAAGAGCATTTTTTGAAGAGTGAAATTGTACCAAGGTTTTGCTGACTAGTTGTTAAAAGGCACAGATATGTTTGGATCCCAAGTGCTGTGATTCCTTACTTAGTGGGGTCTTCTGGCACATTGCTTACTGTTCTCAGTAGTTCCTCCTCAGTGAGACTCAGAATATGAAATAGAATGTAAGCTACATATGTTATTCTAAATTTTCTAGTAGTCTCTTATAAAAGGGGGAAAAAATGAGGTGAAATTGACTTGTTAAAATCACATTTTATTTAAACTAACATATAATTTCAACATGTACTCAGTCTTATATTATTGATGAACTATTTTACCATTTTTTTTGACACAAATCTTTGAAATCTGATTGTGCTTTGAACTTGTAAGCACATTGTAATTTGGACTAACCACATTTTAAGTGATTGCTAAGTACATGTAACTAATGGATATTGGACCGAAATTGTTTATGAGGTGGAATTCAGAAATTGACCCAGCACACTCACCCAGTTTATTCTTGTTTAAATAAAATACTGGTTTTATACTCAACGTAGCCAAAAACAAAATAAAAAAAATCCAAAAATGGTATTAGATATGTATTATTTTTAGTGTCAGTGATTGGAAGAAAAGATTCCTAAGAGGGGTAATATATATATTACTTCATGGTTTCTCATTGTTCCTTAGTTGGAGCACTTAGTCCTTCTATTGTGTTGAGCTCTGTATTGCTTAGGTTCTGAATGACAGAGGGAAAGGAAATAGATTATTCATCTGCAAACAGGTTAGGAACCTAGACAAGTGAGGTCCAATAAAACTTATACACTAATGGTTATCAAACTATAGGGTACATTAGAATCACCTTGAAGGTTTCTTAAAACAAAAATGGTTCCCCCCCTCCCAATTCTAATTCAGTAGGTCTGGGGTCACTCCTGAGAATTTGCATCCCCCCTGCCCCTCAGTTTTATTGAGATATAATTGACATGCAGCACTGTGTAAGTTTAAGGTGTAGAGCTCAATGATTTGATTTACAAAAATTGTGAAATGGTAACCACAGCAAGTTTAGTTAATATCTGTCATCTCATATACAGAAAAAGAAAAGAATATTTTTTCCTTTGTGATGAGAACTCAAGGATTTACTCTCTCTTTTTTTTTTTAATTTCATTTATTTAATTATTTATTTTTGGCTGTGTTGGGTCTTCGTTTCTGTGCAAGGGCTTTCTCTAGTTGCGGCAAGCGGGGGCCACTCTTCATTGCGGTGCGCCGGCCTCTCACTATCGCGGCCTCTCTTGTTGCGGAGCACAGGCTCCAGACGCGCAGGCTCAGTAGTTGTGGCTCACGGGCCCAGTTGCTCTGCGGCATGTGGGATCTTCCCAGACCAGGGCTCGAGCCCGTGTCCTCTGCATTGGCAGGCAGACTCTCAACCACTGCGCCACCAGGGAAGCCCAAGGATTTACTCTCTTAACTTTCATGTTCACCATATAGCAATCTTAACTATAGTTATCATGTTGTGCTTTATATCCCTAGTACTTAGTTATCTTATGACTGGAAGTTTGTACCTTTTGACCACCTTCATCCAATTCCTCCTCCCTCTGCCCCCTACCTCTTGTAGCCACAAATCTGATCTCTTTTTCTGAGTTTGGTTGGGGTTTTGTTTGTTTTTTTACATTTTACATATATTGTAAACGAGATCATGTGGTATTTGTCTTTCTCTGTCTGATTTATTTCACTTAGCATAGTGCCCTCAGCATCCATCCATGTTGTCACAAATGGCAGAATTTCCTCCCTTTTTATGGCTGAATAATATCCATGGTATATATATATTCCAGAACTTGTTTATCCATCCATCCATTGATGGACGCTTAGATTGTCCCCATGTTTTGGCCATTGTAAATAATGCTGCTTTGAATAGGGGGATGCAGATATCTCTTCAACAGTCTTTTCGTTTCCAGAGAATGTGCATTTTTAACAGATTCCAGGTTGATGCTGATGCTGCTGAGCTGTGGACCACATTCAGACATACTTTCTGAAAAATTTATGTACTCAGTCAAATAAAGAATCTAGGAAAGAAGTCATGAGAACAAAAGAAACAGAACTAGCTCAGAGCTGAGATCGAAATCCCAGTCTGTACAGAAGACCCAGAATGCAGTGTGTCCAGGTTGAAATAGGAAGTCAGAATGCTCAAGAAGAAAGTAATTAGTGCTGTACATACTATGTGATCAAGAACGCAGAAGTATAGTTATTTAAAGTATATCTCTTCTGATCAACGGGGGGAAAAAAAAGCATTTAAAAACTCTGGAAAAGGTGGTGGGGAGAGCTGAATGAGAAGTAACAATTCAAATGTGAAAGGAACTTGAAATATAATGTGATTTATGAGGGATTGATAGAAGGTAAGAAACAGTGCTTTTGGAAACAGTGAAACCAAATTCATTCCCCCAGAAATGCCCCCCTCCTCCATTGATGTATCACTTTTCTAGCATATACATGTCTTTGGGATGATCTTTTTTCTTTTTGTATTTCTTTAGAATCCTTTTAGATCTAGGGTTAAGTTTCAAACTGCCTTTTTTTCTTTAATTTTTTTGTTTAGTTATCAGTTTGTTTTCTGTGACAGTTTACCTAGGTTTTTTTTTTTTTTTTTTTTGCGGTACGCGGGCCTCTCACTGTTGTGGCCTCTCCTGTTGCGGAGCACAGGCTCCGGATGCGCAGGCTCAGCGGCCGCGGCTCACGGGCCCAGCCGCTCCGCGGCATGTGGGATCTTCCCGGACCGGGGCACGAACCTGTGTCCCGTGAATAGGCAGGCGGACTCTCAACCACTGCGCCACCAGGGAAGCCCTACCTAGGTATTTTAATCTTGAAAATTAAACAGTTAATAAAGCACAATACCAGCCTCTGAATGCCTTTCTTAGATTTTTGTCTTCTTTCTTTTTTTTTCAAAGAGGAATCTTGTAGGAGCTTTTTAAAAAAATTTTATTTATTTATTTATTTATAGCTGCATTGGGTTTTCATTGCTGTGCACAGGCTTTCTCTAGTTGTGGCGAGCAGGGGGCTGCTCTTCGTTGCAGTGTGCAGGCATCTCTTGTTGTGGAGCACGAGCTGTAGGCGTGCAAGCTTCTGTAGTTTTGGCACACAGGCTTCAGTAGTTGTGGCTTGCGGGCTCTACAGCACAGGCTCAGCAGTTGTGGTGCACGGGCTTAGTTGCTCCGCAGCACATGGGATCTTCCCAGACCAGGGCTCGAACCCGTGTCCCCTGCATTGACAGGTGGATTATTAACCACTGCACCACCAGGGAAGTCCCTAGGAGCTTTCTTAGTGTGAAGAAATACTCAAAGTTCAGCTATTCCTTCAATTCACTTTTTTTTTTAATTAATTAATTAAATTTATTTATTTTTGGCTGTGTTGGGTCTTTGTTGCTGCATGCGGGCTTTCTGTACATGCGGTGAGCGGGGGCAGCTCTTCGTTGCGGTGTGTGGCCTTCTCATTGCGGTGGCTTCTCTTGTTGCCGAGCACGGGCTCTTGGCACGTGAGCTCTAGAGCACAGGCTCGGTAGTTGTGGCACATGGGCTTAGTTGCTCTGCGGCACGTGGGATCTTCCTGGACCAGGGCTCGAACCTGTGTCCCCTGCATTGTCAGGTGGATTCGTAATCACTGCGCCACCAGGGAAGCCCCCTTCAATTCACTTTTAATTTTCTTTCCTCCTAAGTTCAAGTAAAATTAAAAAAAATAATTTTTTTTTTTTTTTTTTTTACTCCACTGAGGTTACAGATTTTCACTATGACTATGCAGTAATTATCTAACCGGATAAAGTTATATTTTTATATAAATAAAAAATATGAAGGAGGTTAATACAAATAACGTTTAATTTCTTATTGACTTATCCTTATGGGTAAAGGTTATAAACACATAATTGATACCTTATTCAATATCTTGACATTGGTAAGGAAATGTCAGAAAGTGCTTTAACTTTTACTCCCCTAATTTTAACTTCTAACTACTTTGGATATAAAGTGGCATCAGATTATTTGTACCTGTTTATTCTGTAGTGAGGGGTAAATGCCTTCAGTTCTGATTCCTTAGTATTTTTGCTAACTTATTTCTTTTGGAAGATTGAATATTGATAAATTGTTTCTAAGAAAAGTCCATTTAAAGAGATACAGTAAATGAATGAACTACAATAACCAGATTTCTGACATCTTGTTTTTAAGCAAGTAATAATATAGTTTAAAAACATACTCCGTTGGGACTTCCCTGGTGGCGCAGTGGTTAAGAATCTGCCTGCCAATGCAGGGGACATGGGTTTGAGCCCTGGTCCGGGAAGATCCCACATGCCTTAGAGCAACTAAGCCCGTGCACCACAACTGCTGAGCCTGCGCTCTAGAGTCCACAAGCCACAACTACTGACCCCGTGTGCCACAATGAATGAAGCCCGCGCACCTAGAGCCTGTGCACTGCAACAAGAGAAGCCACCGCAATGAGAAGCCCGCACACCTCAACGAAGAGTAGCTCCCGCCTCCGCAACTAGACAAAAGCCCGCGCACAACGATGAAGACCCCGCTCAGTCCAAACAAACAAACAAAAAAAACCCATACTATGTGTTTAACTCTACAACAGTGGTTCTTAAAGAGTAGTTCAGGGACTGGTAGTCCCCAACTCCCTTTCAGGGTTCCTCAGAGTTAAGGCTGTTTTTTTTTTTTAATTAATTAATTAATTGATTGATTGATTGACTGTGTTGGGTCTTTGTTGCTGTGCGGGCTTTCTCTAGTTGCGGCGAGCAGGGGCTACTCTTTGTTGCGGTGCGTGGGCTTCTCATTGCAGTGGCTTCTCTTTGTTGTGGACCACAGGCTCTAAGGCACTTGGGCTCAGTAGTTGTGGCTCGTGGGCTCTAGAGTGCAGGCTCAGTAGTTGTGGTGCACGGGCTTAGTTGCTCCACAGCATGTGGGATCTTCCCGGACTAGGACTCGAACCCGTGTCCCTTCTGTTGGCAGGCAGATTCTTAACCACTGTGCCACCAGGGAAGTCCAAGGCTGTTTTTATTATAATATGAAGATTTTTTTTGCCTTTTTCACTCTCATTCTCTCATGAGTGTACAGTGGAGTTTTGCAGGGGCCATGTATGATTTGTCACAACAGATTGAATGCAGAAGCAAGTATGAGAATGCAGTTGTCTTCAGTTAAGTCAGCCATTAAAGAGATTTGCAGAGATGTAAAATAATGCGATTATTATAAATTTTTTGTTTTGGCAAATAAAGTTATTTTTCATAAGAATATGTTATTTATGTTGACATTTATATTGGTTTATGCGGTGATTTGTTTTGGAATTTTTGAATTTTATTTTTTTATACAGCAGGTTCTTACCAGTTATCCATTTTATACATATTACTGTATATATGTCAATCCCAATCTCCCAGTTCATCACACCCCACCCCCCCACCGCCCACCCCCCGCACCACTTTCCCCCCTTGGTGTCTATACGTTTGTTCTCTACATCTGTGTCTCTATTTCTGCCCTGCAAACTGGTTCATCTGTACCATTTTTCTAGGTTCCATATATATGTGTTAATATACTATATTTGTTTTTCTCTTTCTGACTTACTTCACTCTGTATGACAGTCTCTAGATCCATCCACGTCTCTACAAATGACCCAATTTTGTTCCTTTTTATGGCTGAGTAATAGTCCATTGTATATATGTACCACATCTTCTTTATCCATTAGTCTGTCGATGGGCATTTAGGTTGCTTCCATGTCCTGGCTATTGTAAATAGTGCTGCAATGAACATTGAATGCATGTGTTTGTTTGAATTATGGTTTTCTCTGGTTAGATGCCCAGTAGTGAGATTGCTGGTTCATATGGTAATTCTATTTTTAGCTTTTTAAGGAACCTCCATACTGTTCTCCATGGTGGCTGTATCAATTTACATTCCCACCAACAGTGCAAGAGGGTTCCCTTTTCTCCACACCCTCTCCAGCATTTGTTGTTTGTAGATTTTCTGATGATGCCCATTCTAACTGGTGTGAGGTGATATCTCATCATAGTTTTGATTTGCATTTCTCTAATAATTAGTGATGTTGAGCAGCTTTTTTTTTTTTT
>NW_006770548.1:1233748-1246206 GCF_000442215.2 Lipotes vexillifer | reverse complement strand
TCCCGTTGCGGAGCACAGGCTCCGGACGTGCAGGCTCAGCGGCCATGGCTCACGGGCCCAGCCACTCTGCGGCATGTGGGATCCTCCCGGACCGGGGCATGAACCCGCGTCCCCTGCATTGGCAGGCGGACCCTCAACCACTCCACCCCCAGGGAAGCCCTGTTGAGCAGCTTTTCATGTGCTTCTTGGCCATCAGTATGTCTTCTTTGGAGAAATGTCTATTTAGGTCTTCTGCCCATTTTTGGATTGGGTTTTTTTTTTAAAAATATTGAGCTGCGTGAGCAGTTTTTGGAGATTAATCCTTTGTCTCTTGATTGATTTGCAAATATTTTCTCCCATTTCGTCTTGTTTGTAGTTTCCTTTGCTGTGCAAAAGCTTTTAATTTTCATTAGGTCCTATTTGTTTATTTTTGTTTTTATTTTCATTACTCTAGGAGGTAGATCAAAAAAGATATTGCTGTGATTTATGTCAAAGAGTGTTCTTCCTATGTTTTCCTCTAAGAGTTTTATAGTGTCCGGTCTTACATTTAGGTCTCTAATCCATTTTGAGTTTATTTTTGTGTATGGTGTTAGGGAGTGTCTAATTTCATTATTTTATATGTAGCTGTCCAGTTTTCCCAGCACCACTTATTGAAGAGACTGTCTTTTCTCCATTGTATATCCTTGCCTCCTTTGTCATAGATTAGTTGACCATAGGTGTGTGGGTTTATCTCTGGGCTTTATGTTCTGTTCCATTGATCTCTATTTCCGTTTTTGTGCCAGTACCATATTGTCTTGATTACTGTAGCCTTGCAGTATAGTCTGAAGTCAGGGAGTCTGATTCCTCCAGCTCCGTTTTTTTCCCCTCAGGACTGCTTTGGCTGTTTGGGGTCTTTTGTGTCTCCATACACATTTTAAGATTTTTTGTTCTAGTTTTGTAAAAAATGCCACTGGTAATTTGATAGGGATTGCATTGAATCTGCAGATTGCTTTGGATAGTATAGTCATTTTCACAATATTTATTCTTCCAATCAAAGAACATGGTATATCTCTCCATCTGTTTGTGTCATCTTTGATTTCTTTTTAAAAATTAATTAATTAATTAATTAATTTTTGGTTGCATTGGGTGTTCGTTGCTGAGTGCAGGCTTTCTCTCTATTTGCAGCAAGTGGGGGCTACTCTTTGTTGTGGTGCACTAGCTTCTTATTGCGGTGGCTCTTCTTTGTTGCAGAGCATGGGCTCTAGGCGCACGGGCTTCGGTAGTTGTGGCTCGCTGGCTCTAGGTGTGCTGGCTCAGTAGTTGTAGTGCATGGGCTTAGTTGCTCTGTGGCATGTGGTATCTTCCCGGACCAGGGCTCTAGCCCACATCCCCTGCAATGGCAGGCAGATTCTTAACCACTGCACCAGCAGGGAAGCCTCATCTTTGATTTCTTTCATCAGTGTCTTATAGTTTTCTGAGTACAGGTCTTTTACCTCCTTACATGGTTTTTTTCCTAGATATTTTATTCTTTTTGTTGCAGTGGTGAATGGGATTGTTTCCTTAATTTCTCTTTCTGATCTTTCATTGTTAGTGTATAGGAATGCAAGAGATTTTTGTGTATTAATTTTGTATCCTGCAGCTTTACCAAATTAATTGATTAGCTCTAGTAGCTTTCTGGTGGCATCTTTAGGATTCTCTATGTATAGTAAGTATCATGTCATCTGCAAACAGTGACAGTTTTACTTCTTTTCCAATTTGTATTCCTTTTATTTCTTTTTCTTCTCTGAGTGCGGGGGCTAGGACTTGCAAAACTGTGTTGAATAATAGTGGTGAGAGTGGACATCCTTGTCTTGTTTCTGATCTTAGAGGAAATGCTTTCAGTTTTTCACCATTGAGAATGATGTTTGCTGTGGGTTTGTCATATATGGCCTTTATGATGTTGAGGTAGGTTCCCTCTATGCCCACTTTCTGGAGAGTTTTTGTCATAAATGGGTGTTGAATTTTGTCAAAAGCTTTTTCTGCATCTCTTGACATGATCTTATGGTTTTTATTCTTTACTTTGTTAATACGGTATATTACATTGATTGATTTGCACATATTGAAGAATCCTTGCATCCCTGGCATAAATCCCACTTGATCATGGTGTATGATCCTTTTAATGTGTTGTTGGATTCTGTTTGCTAGTATTTTGTTGAGGATTTTTGCATCTATATTCATCAGTGGTATTGGTCTCTAATTTTCTTTTTATGTAGTATCTTTGTCTGGTTTTTGTATCAGGGGTGGTGGTGGCCTCATAGAATGAGTTTGGGAGTGTTCCTTCCTCTGCAGTTTTTTGGAAGAGTTTGAGAAGGATGAATGTTAGCTCTTATCTAAATGACAGAATTCACTGGTGAAGCCATCTGGTCCTGGACTTTTGTTTGTTGGAAGATTTTTAATCACAGTTTCAATTTCATTACTTGTGACCGGTCATATTTTCTACTTCTTCCTGATTCAGTCTTGGAAGATTATACCTTTCTAAGGATTTGTCAGTTTCTTCCAGGTTGTCCATTTTATTGACATAGAGTTGCTTATAGTAGTCTCTTATGATGCTTTGTATTTCTGCCGTGTCCGTTGTAACTTCTTTTTCATTTCTAATTTTCTTCATTTGAGTCCTCTCCCTCTTCTTCTTGAGTCTGGCTAAAGGTTTATCAATTTTCTTTATCTTCTCAAAGAGCCAGCTTTTGGTTTTATTGATCTTTGCTATTGTTTTCGTTGATTCTATTTCATTTATTTCTGCTCTGATCTTTATGATTTCTTTCCTTCAACTCACTTTGGGTTTTGTTTGTTCTTCTTTCTCTAGTTCCTTTAGGTGAAAGGTTAGATTGTTTATTTGAGATTTTTCTTGTTTGTTGAGGCAGTCTTGTATTGCTATAAACTTCCCTCTTAGAACTGCTTTTGCTGCATCCCATAGGTTTTGGATCATCGTGTTTTCATTGTCATTTGTCTCTAGGTATTTTTTTATTTCCTCTTTGATTTCTTCAGTAATCTCTTGGTTATTTAGTAATGTATTCTTTAGCCTCCATGTGTTTGTGTTTTTTACATTTTTTCCCCTGTAATGAATTTCTAATCTTCATAGCATTGTGGTCAGAAAAGATGCTTGATATGATTTCAGTTTTCTTAAATTTACCAAGGCTTGATTTTTGATGCAAGATGTGATCTATACTGGAGAATGTTCCATGTGCCCTTGAGAAGAAAAGTGTAATCTGTGGTTTTTGGATGGAATGTCCTGTAAATATCAATTAAATCTATCTGGTCTATTGTGTTATTTAAACCTTATGTTTCCTTATTAATTTTCTGTCTGGATGATCTGTCCATTGGTGTAAGTGAGGTGTTAAAGTCCCCCACTATTATTGTGTTACTGTCGATTTCCTCTTTCATAGCTGTTAGCAGTTGCTTTATGTATTGAGGTGCTACTATGTTGGGTGCATATATATTTTTAATTGTTATGTCTTCCTCTTGGAATGATCCCTTGATCATTATGTAGTGTCCTTCCTTGTCTCTTGTAACATTCTTTATTTTAAAGTCTATTTTATCTGAGTATTGCTACTCCAGCTTTCTTTTGATTTCCATTTGCATGGAATATCTTTCTCCATCCCCTCACTTTCAGTCTGTATGTGTCCCTAGGTCTGAAGTGGGTCTTTTGTAGACAGCATATATATGGGTCTTGTTTTTGCATCCATTCAGCGAGCCTGTGTCTTTTGGTTGGAGCATTTAATCCATTCACATTTAAGGTAATTATCAATATGTATGTTCCTGTTGCCATTTTCATAATTGTTCTGGGTTTGTTTTTGTAGGTGCTTTTATTTTCTTGTGTTTCCCACTTAGAGAAGTTCCCTTAGCATTTGCTGTAGAGCTGGTTTGATGGTGCTGAATTCTCTTAGCTTTTGCTTGTCTGTAAAGCTTTTGATTTCTCCATCAAATCTGAATGAGATCCTTGCTGGGTCGAGTAATCTTGGTTGTAGGTTCTTCTCTTTCATCAGTTTAAATATGTCATGCCACTCCCTTCTGGCTTGTAGAGTTTCTGCTGAGAAATCAGCTGTTAACCTTATGAAAGTTCCCTTGTATGTTATTTGTCGTTTTTGCCTTGTTGCTTTCAGTAATTTTTCTTTGTCTTTAATTTTTACCAATTTGATTGCTATGTATCTTGGCATGTTTCTCTTTAGGTTTATCCTACCTGAGACTCTCTGCACTTCCTAGACTTGGGTGGATATTTCCTTTTCTGTGTTAGGGAAGTTTTCGACTATAATCTCTTCAAATATTTTGTCAGCTCCTTTCTCTCTCTTCTCCTTCTGGGACCCCTATAATGCAAATGTTTTTGTGTTTAATGTTGTCCCAAAGGTCTCTTAGGTTGTCTTCATTTCTTTTCATTCTTTTTTCTTTATTCTGTTTTGTGGCAGTGAATTCCACCATTCTGTCTTCCAGGTCACTTATCTGTTGTTCTGCCTCAGTTATTTTGCTATTGATTCCTTTTCGTGTATTTTTCATTTCAATTATTGTATTGTTCATCTCTGTTTGTTTGTTCTTTAATTCTTCTAGGTCTTTGTTGAACATTTCTTCTATCTTCTCGATCTTTGCCTCCATTCTTTTTCCAAGGTCCTGGATCATGTTCACTATCATTATTATGAATTCTTTCTCTGGAAGGTTTCCTATCTCCACTTCATTTAGTTGTTTTTCTGGGGTTTTATCTTGTTCCTTCATCTGGTACAAAGTCCTCTGCCTTTTCATTTTGTCTATCTTTCTGTGAATGTGGTTTTCCTTCCACAGCCTGCAGAATTGTAGTTTTTCTTGCTTCTGCTCTATGTGGTGATTTTTAATGAATTAATATTTTTCTAAGTTTCCTAGTTTAATTTTCTAATACAGTAGGAATTGTTATCTATGCTCATGTAAACAAAAGCTCTTTGGGGTTGGTCCTCAATCATTTTTTGAAAGGGTGCTGAGACCAAAGAGCTTGAAAACTTCTTTTTGTAGTAATTGGCTTCACCATTTCCTTTAGTCCTTGGTATAAAACACTGATTCTCCAACTTGAGCATGCATCAGTCACCTGGAAGACTTGTTAAGATACAGATTGCTGGGCCCATTCCTAGAGTTTCTGGTTTAATAGTTCTGAGCTGGGACCTGAAAGTTTGTATTTCTGATAATTGCCAGTGTGATGATGATGTTGGCCTGGAAACTACATTTTGAGACTCACTGGTGTAAAGAAATACTGCTTACGAGGAAGAAAACCTACTTTTGAACATCTACTATGTGTCAGTAAACATTATTTTATGCTCATGACAACTCTGTAAGGAGGTAGGCATTCTCCCCCTTTTTATTGTACCTCAGGAAACCGAAACTTAGAGGACTCACAGCCAGGAAAGTACATCATCACTTCAAGTCTGTTCACTTCAAGTCTGTTCTTAAGGCCTATACTCTTTTTTTTTTTTTTTAATATTTATTTATTTGTTTATTTGGCTGCTCCGGGTCTTAGTTGCAGCACACGGGATCTTCATTGCACCATGTGGGATCTTCATTGCAGCACACAGAATCTTTTAGTTGTGGGATGTGGGCTCTTAATTGCGGCATGCTAACTCTTTGTTGTGGCATGTGGTATCTCGTTCCCTGACCAGGGAATGAGCCCAGACCCCCTGCATTGGGAGCGTGGAGTCTTAGCCACTGGACCACCAGGGAAGTCCCAAGGCCTATGCTCTTTACACAGCCTCTTCCTTGCTTTTTTTTTTTTTTTGAAATCAGTAGTGGCTTTAATGAGATGTAATTCTCATGTCAGATAATTCAGTCATTTCCATGTGAAGTGTGCAACTTAGTAGTTTTTAGTCTATTCACAGAGTTGTGCAACCATTACCACATCAATTTTAGAACATTCTCATCACCTCCAGAAAGAAACCCTGTAGCCATTAGCAGTTACTTCATATTTTCCCCAATCCCTGTCTCCTGGACAACCACTAATCTACTTTCTATTTCTATAGATTTGCCTGTTGTGGACATTCATATTAATGGAATCATACAATATGTAGTCTTTTGTGACTGACTTCATTTAGCGTAATGTTTTCAGGGTTCATCTGTGTTGTAGCATTTTATCAAAATTTTATGTTTTTCTTACTAAACAACATTCTGTTGTATGGAAGTACTACATTTTATTTATCCATCAGTTGATGGATATTTGGGTTTCCACTTTTTGGTTATTTTAAATAATGCTGTTATTAACATTCATGTCCAAGTTCTTTTTTAAAATATTTATCTATTAATTTCTTTATTTGGCCACATTGGGTCTTAGTTGCGCATATGGTATCTTTCGTTGTGGCGTGCAGGCTATTCATTGTGACACCTGGGCTCAGTAGTTGCAGCACATGGGATCTTGAGCTCATGGGCTCGGTTGCCTCGCCACATGTGGGGTCTTAGTTCCCTGACCAGGGATCGAACCCACGTTCCCTGCATTGGAAGGCAGATTCTTAACCACTGGACTATCAGGGAAGTCCCTCATGTCCAAGTTTTTACGTGAGTATAGTTTCTGTTTCTCTTGAGTATATAACTAGGTGTGAAACTGCTAGGTCATATGGTGTGGTTTTCATATCTTTGTCGTACGCTATGTTTAACCTTTTGATGATCTGCCAGGCTTTTGTTTGTTTGTTTTTTAAAGTATGTTATAAATTTATTTATTTTTATTTTTGGCTGAATTGGGTCTTTGTTGCTGCGTGTGGGCATTCTCTAGTTGTGGCTTGCGGGCTCAGTAGTTGTGGCGTATGGGCTTAGTTGCTCCACAGCATGTGGGATCTTCCCGGACCAGGGCTCGAACTTGTGTCCCCTGCATTGGCAGGCAGATTCTTAACCACTGCGCCACCAGGGTAGTCCCTGCCAGACTTTTTTCCAAAGCAGCTACACCATTTTACATTCCCACCAGCAGTGTATGAGAATTCCAATTTTTTATCATCCTTGCCAACATTTGTTATCTTTTTTATTTTTTTATTTATTTATTTTTGGTTGTGTTGGGTCTTCCTTGCTGTGCGTGGGCTTTCTCTAGTTGCAGCGAGTGGGGGTTAACTCTGTTGCAGTGCGCAGGTTTCTCATTGGGGTGGCTTCTCTTGTTGCAAAGCATAGCTCAGGCTGTAGTTGTGTGGGCTTCTGTCGTTGTGGCTCACAGGCTGTAGAGCGCAGGTGCAGCAGTTGTGGCACATGGGCTGAGTTGCTCCGCGGCATGTGGGATCTTCCTGGATCAGGGCTCGAATCCACGTCCTCTGCATTGGCAGGCGGATTGTTAACCACTGTGCCACCAGGGAAGTCCCTGTTACCTTTTATTATTTAAAAAAAATTTTTTTTTTTATTGTATTTTTTGGCCGAGCCACACGGCATGTGGGGTCTTGGTTCTCCGACCAGGGGTGGAACCCATGCCTCTGCATTGGAAGCGTGGAGTCTTAACCACTGGACTTCCAGGGAAGTCCCTATTATCTTTTTTTTTTTTATTATAGTCAACCTCCTGGGTTTAAACGGTATCTCATTTTGCTTTTGATTTGCATTTCCCTGACGGCTAACGATGTTGAGCAACTTTTCATGTGCTTACCGGCCATTTGCTTATCTTCTTGGGAGAAGTGTCTGTTCAGATCCTCTCACATTTTTTGTGTATGATGTGACGATGAGGTCCAACTTCATTCTTTTTACATCGATAGCCAGTTGTCCCGGCACCATCTTTGGTTATCTTTTGTGATGTATATAATCACTGATCTACCTTCTTATTTTATACCTTCCTCATTCCTACATGAGTTCACAGTAATTTTTTTTTTAAATTTATTTATGTAGGCCGCACTGTAGTTGCTGCACATGGCATCTTCGTTGTGGCATGTTTTTAGTTGTTGCATGTGGACTTTTAGTTGCGACCTGTGGGCTTCTTAGTTGCGGCATGCAAACTCAGTTGCAACATGCATATGAGATCTAGTTCCCCAACCAGGGATTGAACCCAGGCCTCCTGTATTGGGAGCGTGGATTCTTACCCCCTGGACCACCAGGGAAGTCCAAGTTCAGAGTAATTTAGGTATGTGTGTCTGATGGAAAAATCTTTTCTTTTTTAAAATTATATACTATACGTAGCATCCTTTCATGCTGTTTTGTATGCTGAAGTAGCAGCAGTGAGACATGAGCTGCGTTATTATCAGAAATGCATGGTTCAGGATATAATAACCTTAGATTAAATTATCAGGAATCTGTGGCTTCTCTATTAAAACAATGCTCTCTTAAATAAGCACTCTAAAGAATCATTCAGCAGTGCCCATATTTTAGCAGCAAAGTTGGAGATATCTCCAAAAGAGATTTCAAACATTTTGTCTCTACTGTGTTTTTGTTGTTGTTGTTGTTGTTGTTTTTCTCTACTGTGTTTTTTTACTGTTTGTCTGTGGTGGGGGTAGTTTTGATCCTGAGTTGGGAATTGAATGCCTTCTGACCTTTTAGAACAAGATCCCCACACTTTTTATTGCTAACCACATGGATAAACTATTTTTTGTTCATACGCCTAAGTATATATTTATAAATTGTATACTTGTACTACTATGTCAGTATGCAAAAACAAAAGGGGTTACTTTTAAAAAGGAAGTCAAGAAATGAGCAAAAGTTTTGATATTTCCCACTTGGTAGTCTTGCTTGCTCTCAGGTGGATATGTGTTGCTCTGAATGCAACACATTCAGAGTGTGATGCTGGAGAATTTTGCCTGTGGTTTTGGAGATTATGGCCTCCTCAGAAGCCTTGGGTATGGCTTCACATTACCTCCTCTTCACATTACCCAGGGTTCCCGTCTGAGATCTCTTCTTCCCTTCGGGGCTGGATTCTCGATGTTGCCCTATTCACTCACTGGTGAATCTTGTCGCTGCAGGTACAGGTGCAGGTACAGCAGTCTCCGCAGCAGGTCTCGGCTCAGCAGCTCTCCCCGCAGCTCACCGTTCACCAGCCTGCTGAGCAGCCCATCCATGTCCAGGTGCAGATCCAAGGCCAAGCAGCACAGCCGACAGCCCCCTCCATCCAGACCCCATCTCTGCAGAGCCCCAGCCCTTCGCAGCTGCAGGCGGCCCAGATCCAGGTGCAGCACATGCAGGCGGCCCAGCAGATCCAGGCTGCAGAGATCCCAGAGGAGCACATCCCACATCAACAGATCCAGGCTCAGCTGGTGGCTGGCCAGTCTCTTGCTGGGGGTCAGCAGATCCAAATCCAGACTGTGGGTGCCCTTTCCCCACCACCGTCCCAGCAGGGCTCACCTCGGGAAGGGGAGCGGCGGGTTGGCACGGCCAGTGTCCTCCAGCCAGTGAAGAAGCGCAAAGTGGACATGCCCATCACTGTGTCCTACGCCATCTCAGGGCAGCCGGTGGCCACCGTGCTGGCCATTCCACAGGGCCAGCAGCAGAGTTATGTGTCTTTGAGGCCCGACTTACTAACAGTAGACAGTGCCCACCTGTACAGTGCCACTGGGACCATTACTAGCCCTACAGGAGAAACTTGGACCATACCTGTTTACTCTGCCCAGCCCCGGGGGGACCCTCAGCAGCAGAGCATTACTCACATTGCCATTCCCCAGGAAGCCTACAACGCAGTTCACGTCAGTGGCTCACCCACAGCCCTGGCAGCTGTAAAGCTGGAGGATGACAAGGAGAAGATGGTGGGCACCACGTCTGTAGTGAAAAACTCCCATGAAGAGGTAGTGCAGACCCTTGCAAACTCTCTCTTTCCAGCACAGTTCATGAATGGCAACATCCACATTCCAGTGGCTGTGCAGGCCGTGGCAGGCACATACCAGAATACAGCTCAGACTGTCCATATATGGGACCCTCAGCAGCAGCCACAACAACAAACCCCCCAGGAACAGACGCCACCGCCACCACAGCAGCAGCAGCAGCAGCAGCAGCTCCAGGTTACTTGTTCAGTAAGTGAGACTTATCTGTAGGGCAGCCTGCTCCCTCAGGGCCCAGTGCAACACAGAACTTGCCTGGTAACCTCTGTCACCTCTGACTTGTTTACAGGAATGATGTGGGTCTTGCAGTAATACAGTATTTAGTATTTTAATTAGAGTTGGGGAGAGGGGACAGGAATGGCAAGAGAAGCTGTGGAACAGGCAGGAATTCTAGCCTGGTACCTGGAGGTAAATGAAATGACCAGTAACTGCTTTGGGGATAGATGCCTGGAGTGCTTTTTTGTGATCTCTTTAGGAAGGGTAAACTTCTAGGTAGAGACTAATGGGTCACCCCAAGTGTTATCTCTGTCCCAGAAGCTGCTTTTTGCATCACAAATGAACAGATCTAGTGGAACCCCTGTAGTTTAGCACACAGGCTCTAAACTCTTCACAGCTGAGAGAGTGTTAAATTGTTCCTCCTTTAATTGTCATCTAAAGATGGACTACACTGGACACAGTATAGGTGAATTATGAGATCTAAAATACCTTCCGGTGGGCCTGTTAAAAGTGATCATCTTTGGGGAATTCCCTGGTGATCCAGCGGTTAGGACTCCACACTGCCATTGCAGGGGGCACGGATTTGATCCCTGGTCGGGGAATTAAGATTCCCTCAAGGCATGTAACATGGCCAAAAAAAAAAAAAAATGATCATCTTGGGAGTCTTGAATAAGCCCCCTATGCAGTGGGACTTTCCAACCGTGTTTTTATGTTCCTTAAAAAATAGTTAAGACAAGCCATGGTTAATTGAGTTTTCTGTCATGGCAGCTATATTGAGCTAAGTTGTTTGTTTGTTTTTAATAAATTTATTTTATTTTTGGCTGTGTTGGGTTTTCATTGCTGCACGCGGGCTTTCTCTAGTTGTGGTGAGCAGGGGCTCCTCTTCATTGTGGTGTGTATACCTCTCATTGTGGTGGCTTCTGTTGCAGAGCACGGGCTCTAGGCACGCAGGCCTCAGCAGTTGTGGCTCGTGGGCTCTAGAGCACAGACTCAGTAGTTGTGGCACACGGCTCAGCTGCTCCATGGCATGTGGCATCCTCCCGGACGAGGCCTCGAACCCGTGTCCCCTACTTTGGCAGGCGGACTCCCAGCCACTGCGCCACCAGGGAAGCCCTGAGCTAAATTTTTTAACTTTTTATTTTGAAATGATTTTAGATTTATAGAAAAGTTGCAAAAATAAAACTGTTGAAAATTTTTTTTTTTAAAGAGGCAATTTTTTAAAATTTATTTTTGGCTGCGTTGGGTCTTCATTGCTGCGTATGGCCTTTCTCTAGTTGCAGTGAGCGGGGGCTACTCATTGTGGTGGCTTCTCTTGTTGCAAAGCACTGGCTCTAGGCGCACGGGCTTCAGTAGTTGTGTCACGTAGGCTCAGTAGTTGTGGCTTGTGGGCCCTAGAGCACAGGCCCAGTAGTTGTGGCGCACAGGCTTAGTTGCTCTGCGGCATGTGGGAATCTTCCCAGACCAGGGATCGAACCCATGTCCCCTGCATTGGCAGGTGGATTCTCAACCACTGTGCCACCAGGAAAGCCCAGAACTGTTGAAATTTTAACTTTAAAATTGCTTGGCTCTTTTATCTTTTCTAATTGTTAATCTTAAGGCTATCACAGATCCACCTTTTAAGACTGTTAGTAAAGTTTCTGGTCCCTTGTTTAGCAGACATTTTGAGTGGATGTAGGGCCTCTGGTCTCATGGGACTGGTGAAGGTAGTGTGCCTCAGCACAGGAGCTCTGGGAATGCATGTGAGGGAGCTGGCACAAACAAAGCACTGTTAGACCAGGGACCACACTCAGAAACTCAAGATGTAAATGATTGGGTAAGCAAAAGCTGACTGAGTGGTTTCATAGAGGCAACAGTATGTTAATCTTAAGTGACTTTGTTAAGGACCTATTAAATATCCCGCTGTCAGGCCTAGAAGTAGAACAAGACAGTGTCATTACTTTGGGTAGCTTATAGTCTAGTGGAAGTGAGAACATATGATTTGTTTCTGTAAAGTATAAAGCAGCATAATCAAGTGTGACAACGTGTGCTACACACACAAAGTCAAGCTGGGAATTCAGAAATCAATCTAGGTTAAATGTCAGCAGAGGCATCTTTGTGGAAAAAATGGCATTTGATCTCTAGTTTATAGCTTAGATTGACAGAAGGATGGAGCAGGATGAATAAGAGCCAGGGGTGGACACAAGTGATATGGCCTAGGTTAACATGAGAGGAGGAGAACCATGGGAGAGGAGTTAGTACAGGGGGCAAAGGGGCTATCTTCCCTAAGTGAAGAGCTGATATGATCTGTGGTAGGAGAATTTTCCAGAATCCTAAGAGTCATGGTAATAAGAAGAATCAATTACTGATGTGTAGAATTGATTGCATGTAGGAGAGACCAGACAGGAGACTTGTAATGGTGCTCTGTGCTGAGCTTTTGCTAACAGGGATGGAGCATATCAGGCCTCTCCTCTGCTCTCCTGGGCCTGATGTTCCAATTTGCAATTCAGGACTCTTGTTGCTCATTGGGCTCTGCTTGTAATTTGCACATCTGGGCCCTTCAGCAGG
>NW_006770548.1:1210517-1233738 GCF_000442215.2 Lipotes vexillifer | reverse complement strand
CAGGAAAATCTTTTCTAGAGTTCATTTTAGTTAAGTTCATTTTAGTGTTCTTCATGTTCTTCAGAGGCTGTGTCTCCTTTGGCAAAGTCTTATAGCGACGTATGTCAAGGGTTATTACCAGAAAAAGAAAAATTGGGAAGAATACCCATCATGCAGGAAAGATGAGTTTGTCCATTTACACCACAAATATCCCTCTGCTCTCCTTATCAGGCTCTGTTCTAGGTGCTGGGAAACAGAGGTGAATAAGACAGTCTGCCCTTGGAGCCTTTGGAGCCCATGGGAAGATAATTGTGCTGTGATGTGAGTTGAACCCTAAGGAGAGCTGATGTGTTCCTTCACCTGGCATACCCTTTTTGAAAGCTCTTTTATATCCTATCTTTAAAACCAGATTTGTGGCTAAACCTCCCTCCCTTGACCTCACACCCACCTCCATCTGTTCCCCTATTTCTCCACTTGACTTTATTCCCAGAGTTCTCAAAAGGATTATCTGCAAAGGCTGACTCTACTTGCTAACCAGTTTTCCCTTCAACTCATGACTGGGTCTGCTCTTGTCAAGGTCATCAGTGACCTGCCTCCCTGTGGCCAGATCCAACAGACATGTCTGTTTTTATCTCACTTATAGCAACACACAGCACAACAGACTATGCCTGCCTTCTTGAAACTCTCCTTTGGACTTCCATGTTATTATGCACTCCTGGTCTTCCTCCTACCCCACTGGTTATTTTTCCTTCTCAGGAGACTTTGCTGAAGCCTCTTTCTCTTCTGTCTGAGCCATACATGTTGTTTCTCAAAGCTCTGTACTAACCCTCTTTTCTCCCTAAGGGATTTCTCTCCATTGTCATGATTTTCAGAATCCTCTAGATATCTGCTGCAGAAGGTGATAATCACTGACACTATCTGCCAGGCACTGTCCTTAGTGTTGCATATATTAACTCATTTAATTCTCACACCAACCTTAAGAAGTGTGTACTACTATCTCCATTTTACAAATGAAGAAACTGAGGCACAGAGAGATTAAACAAGGCCAAAGCCACCTTTTAGTAAGTGGCAGAGTTGGCATTCAGCCTTGGACAGGCTGGCTCTAGAGCCCATGTCTTACACCATGTACTGCATTAACACACAGATCTTTATCCCTAGACTGTGTCTTTCCCCTTAGGACCTTTCCCATACATTCAGCAGCCTACTTATTTATTTACTTGCATTTGTTGAACATATCTCAGCGCTTCATTAGCATCCCCTCTACTACTATCAAAAACTATCCCATCTCAAAAAGTGATACCATCATCCACCCATTTGTTTAAGCCAGAAACCCAGGAGTCATCCTTGAGATCCTTGAGTCTGCTTTACTGTACTCCTCACAGTCAGTTCATCAAGAAACCACATTGATTCTACCACCAAACTTGTGAGAATCTCTTAAATCATTTCACTGCCACCATCCTGGTCTTGGCCACCAGCACCTACTTCCACTTTTGCTCTTTAATCCATTTTCTGCAGCTCAAGAATAATTTCCTTAAAATGTAAGATTATGTCACTTCCCAACTTAAAACTCTTTTAAGGTCTCCATTACAAATAGGAAAAACTCTACACCAAGTGTAGAAGGCCTTACTTGAATCGGTAGTTTTCAACCTGGATGAGACTTCTACTTCCCCTACCCACTGATAGGCATTTGAACATGTGTAGAAGAATTTTCGTTGTCAGGATGATGAGGAGTGTTACATGTATTGGATGGAGGCACACAGTGAAGGGACCCTGGCTAATAAGACAGAGAAGCACTGCCCTACATCCTCTGGCCTCCACCTACTTACCCAGTCAGACTCCTACTAGATTTCTAGCTTGGGTAGATGGTGTTGCCATTGAACAAGGTAAGAGAGGGAACTCTGAGGAGAATACTTCTGGATGGGCAAAGTGATGAATTCTCTCTGTAGATGTTAATGTGAGGTGGCTTTCAGATGTTCAGCTGGAGATGTACAGTACTCACTGGGTATATTAAGGGACCGTCTAGCTTAGAGTCACAGTTAGCAATCATTTCCACAAACATGGAGATCTAAACTGGGAAGGTGGTTGAGACTCACCAAGGAGAATGGTAGTTGAACTGAGAAGTGTGTCTAGAGGGGAGCTCCAGGGTCAACAGACATTTAAGGGCCTAGCACTGGTATTTCTTTATTTCCTTGTTTGATCATGTATCTTATATCAAAGCTAGTAGGGTAGTTTTTATTTTTATTTATTGATAAGCAAATTTGTTTCATGAATAAATTATTTTGCCTTCAATTTGAATGATTTGGCATTCTTCAGCCCTTTAGTAGGCCCTGGCATGGAAAGTTGCTCAAGGTAATTTGTTCACAATGTAGAATGATGTGTGAGACCCAAGAACCTGTGCTTTGTATTTGTGTTGGTGTCTATCCTGCCTGATGGGGATTGTGATTGAAGGTCATGGACATTCTCTGCCCCTTTGGCTGCATGGTTTGGCTGTCAGACCATTGAGGATGGGACTACTCTTCCTTTGGAGGCAGGAAGATAAAACAGTGCCTCCTGTCTCTAGAAAATGTCCTTATGAGCCAAAGCAGTATTATTGAGAAGGAACATGAAGGATGATTTTCAATCATGACTGGACATTAGAATCACCTGGAGAGCTTTTAAAAATACTGCTGGCAGGCTTCCACCTTCGACCAGTTAAATCAGAATCTCTGTGGATAAGGCCCAGGCATGGGTGTTTTTTAAAATCAGCCAGATGATTTTAAGGTGCAACCAAGTTTAACAGTCTGGACACTTGGTACTCAAAGTATAGCCTGCAGACCAGCTCCCTTATTTGGGAGCTTGTTAGAAATGCAGAATCTCAGGTCCCACCTGAGATCTTTCTAATCAGAATCTGCAGTTTAATAAAATCCCCAAGGGGTTCATTTGCGCATTGTAGTTTGATGAGCAGTGCTTTGTGCCAGTAGTTCTGAGCAGTGACTAAACGTTAGAATTGCCTTTTTACGTGGGAAGGTTTTAAAAAGACTGATACCTCTTTAAAAAGAGATTCTGGGGTGGAGCTCAGGTATTGGTGTTTTTAAATCAGAGACTCAGGGCTTCCCTGGTGGCACAGTGGTTGAGAGTCCGCCTGCCGATGCAGGGGACACGGGTTCGTGCCCCGGTCCGGGAAGATCCCACATGCCGCGGAGCGGCTGGGCCCGTGAGCCATGGCCGCTGAGCCTGCGCGTCCGGAGCCTGTGCTCCACAACGGGAGAGGCTACAACAGTGAGAGGACTGCGTACCACAAAAAAAAAAAATCAGAGATTCAAAAGTACAGCCAAGACTAAGGAGCTTTGCAGTAGTCTTTGCTGTCTCTGGAGTAAAGAATAGAACTCCAGGGGTTCTTGGAAGTACGACAGCAAGGAGAAGAGAGGTTTTTTAATTAAAAGAACTATAACATTTTTTTTTGAGGTTTTTTTTTTTTAGAACAGTTTTAGACTTACAGAAAAATTACAGAATTTCCATAAACCCCACACCCAATTTCTACAGTTATTAACATCTAACATTAGTATGGTACATTTGTTTTTTGTTTTTGTTTTTTACTATAAGTAACGTTTTTCCAGCAGTTTTGCCAAAAGGCCTTTTTTCACACATTTTGATGGTTTCTCTCTCATAGGCTCAAACTGTCCAAGTTGCTGAAGTTGAACCACAGTCACAGCCACAGCCTTCCCCAGAACTTCTGCTTCCAAATTCTCTGAAGCCAGAAGAAGGGCTTGAAGTATGGAAAAACTGGGCACAGACCAAGAATGCTGAGCTAGAGAAGGATGCTCAGAACAGACTGGCGCCCATTGGGAGTAAGTGTTTGGGAGGGAAAGGGGGTTGGACTCTGGGAAAAATGCAATGGCACTTAAGCAGCAGGAGGACAGAATGGCAGGAAAGTGGTGTCCCTTGGCTCTCTGGGCACTAGGGTGCACCATCTGAAATAGTATGCTGAATTCAAGACAAGCAACAAGCAGGCCGGACCTACTATAAATGAGCAGAATTTGTGGGGTTTGCCCAAGATCATGCATTTTTGTACACATGGATTTCTGGGACAGAGAGACTTCTGGGAGGAGATATGAATTAGTGAGTGCACTCAGGGGCCCTCTTCCTTAGCATTATCCTCACATACTTCCTCATATTACAGAGGGTGGATTTTGTGTTTTTGCTTTCATGTCTTGGTCCTAATAATAATTGGGGGGACAAGTGAGGTAGGAAGGATTTTGGTAAGGAAACCCTTTGTGTAGTAGGGCAAACAGGATTATTGTCTTTGTAGGCTAGTTCTGATCGTAGATACAAGTGACCATTTTCATCCCAGCGCCTTCATGGGTGGTGTCTGCTCTGAAACCTCCTTCCGGGGATATGAGCAACCAGTAAAGGGACGGCTGTTGCCAGGACCCTCACTCACCTCTGGGGCTTGTGTTGCAGGGCGTCAGTTGCTGCGATTCCAGGAAGATCTCATCTCTTCTGCTGTGGCCGAGTTGAATTATGGGCTCTGTCTAATGACACGGGAAGCTCGAAATGGAGAAGGTGAACCCTATGACCCAGATGTGCTGTACTATATTTTCCTGTGTATTCAAAAGGTAGGAAACAGAACTTCACAGGAACATGTTTGAGCTGTGTTCCCATTGGGTATTTGCTGGGTAGTCAAATTAGTAAAATGACAGGCAAGTGGTTACAATAAAGACATTCTCTTTCAACTATATAGTGAATTTTTAAATGTATGTTTTTTAAAATTGGAAAAGATCTACATGTTCACTTTAAAAAATAAAATAAACATCATCATAATCCCACTATCTAGAGAAACATCTATTAAAATATTTGATATATTACCTTAGAGCCTTTTTTTTATCATGGAACATTTATATTAACACTTTTCATTAAAGTAAACATGTAGTTTGCAGAAAAGCAGTTTATCCATAACAAAGTCTCGTGCTGACATGTAGCTTGTCTTCTCACTGTTTCCTGCATTAATGCAAAATAATTATTTGGAAGTGTCTAGCTAGAATATACAACTGTAGTTAGGTTTTCAAGACATCTAAGATGAAGATTAACAAAGAAATTCATTTTAGGACTGGCAGTTTAGGAGAGCAGAGGTGGATTTCTTAGTGTTTGAATGCTATTGTGGAGAAGCCCACAGTATGATGGAAGAACAGTTGCTAACTAGGACTCACCCTGTTGCTTAGGCCTGAGAAAAGCCCATCTCCCACTTTGTTCCTCTTTCTTAACCAGTCACCCAGAGCACTGGGTGAATTGCTCTACATGCTTTGTCTCATTCCATGCTCTCTCACTCCTGGAAGGCAGGCACAGTCATCTCCATTTACAAACAAGGAAACTGAGCCCCCAAAGTTAAAAGACTCACATGAGTTACTAAACTTATACCATAGCAAATAAGAGGCTGGCCCTGGAGCCCACATCGTGATTTTTGCTACCACAAGACAATGCCTTGCTTGGGTGAAATAGCATTCACAAAATCTGCCCCATTGACCCAATCTCAAGAGTGTTGTGAGAGTCAGTTCACATGCTGAAGTATACTGTGAAAGTGCCGCACACTCGACAGTTTTTTTTTTAATTTATTTATTTGGCTGCGTTGGCTCTTTGTCACGGCACGTAGGATTTTCGTTGCAGCGTGTGGGCTTCTCTCTAGTTGTGGTGCATGGGCTCAGTAGCCCTGCAGCATGTGGGATCTTAGTTCCCCAACCAGGGATCGAACCCAAGTCCCCTGCATTGGAAGACAGATTCTTAACCACTGGACCACCAGGGAAGTCCCTGCTGGACAGTTTTGACTTGGTGTGTTGGTTTGTTAATGGGGGAGGAATGGGTAGGGAGAGGTGAGGGTACTGGTAGAAAAATGTTTGCTTCCCCACGACAACTTGCCCAAGAGACTACCGACAACTTTTATTGATTATTTTTCTTTTAGTATCTTTTTGAAAATGGACGGGTTGATGACATTTTCTCCGATCTTTATTATGTTCGATTCACGGAGTGGCTGCATGAAGTTCTGAAGGACGTTCAGCCCCGAGTCACTCCACTTGGTAAGAATCTTCCTAGTCCTTGGATGTCTTTAGCACCTGGGTTTTAAAAAGATCACCTGGGGGGAAAAAAAAAAGATCAGCTACTTGTGTGGCTAGCTGTGATATAGCATGTGTGTGAGGAGGCTATAAATCCCAGGCACCAAACATCAGTCTCTGTGTTGCTTGGCCTGATGTGGAAGGAGCACGGCTCACCAGACGGAGAATCTGGCTGGTCCAAGTGTGGCAAGGGCACAGGGGCATGCAGAGTGTGGGGTAGTTACTCCATTTTTTTTCCCTATTAGAATTTATTGATTCAAATTAGAATCCTTGCAAAAATTAAGAATTATGAACTATTTCATCTATAGGTTAATTATATTACATATTGAGGTTTTTTCCCCTTAAGTTTAAATATACATTCTACATATATAGAACATAATTTTTGCTTTACCCATGGATAACCTGGGCAGCGTGTTGTGTTGGAAAGAACATGAGTTTTGCAGTAGAATGTTTGAGGTGTTTTTTTTTTTTTTAAATAAACTTTTTGAGAGCAGTTTTAGGTTTACAGGAAAACTAAGCAAGAGGTACAGAGAATCCCATATATTCCCTCACACAGCGTTTCCCCTATTATTAGTATCTTGTATTAGTGTAGTGTATTTGTTAAAATTGATGAGCCAATGTTTGGTACATTACTATTAACTAAAGTCTGAAGTTTACATTGGAGTTCACTCCTTGGGTTGTATATTCTGTGGGTTTTGACAAATGTATAATGACATGTATCTACAATTCAGTATCATACAGAAGTTTCACTGCTTTAAAATCCCCCATGTTCCACTTATTCATCCCTCCCTCCGTTCCCCTGACTCTCTAGCAATCTCTGATCTTTTTTACTGTCTCCATAATCTTGCCTCTTCCAGAATATAATATAGTTAGAATAATTTAGTGTTCATTTCTTTCAGTAACTTCATTTAATGTTCCTGCATGTCTTTTCATGGCTTTTTTTTTTTTTTTTTACTGTCTCCATAATCTTGCCTCTTCCAGAATATCATATAGTTAGAATAATTTAGTGTTCATTTCTTTCAGTAACTTCATTTAATGTTCCTGCATGTCTTTTCATGGCTTGATAGCTCATTTCTTTTTTTTGCTGAATAATATTCCGTTTTATGAATGTGCCACAGTTTGTTTATCCATTCACCTATTAAAGGACATTTTGGTTGTTTCCACGTTTCGGTAATTATGAATAAAGCTGCTGTAAACATTGTGTGCAGGTCTTTGGTGAAAGAATAGACGGATCTGTGGAACAGAATAGAGAGTCCAGAAGTAGAACCACACAAATGTAACCAATTTATCTTTGACCAGGGGGCAAAGGCAGTTAAATGGAGAAAGGATAGTCTTTTGTTTTCTTTTCTTTTCTTTTTTTTGGCCTCACCATGTGGCTTGCGGGATCTTAGTTCCCTGACCACGGATTGAACCTGGGCCATGCAATGAAAAGCACCAAGTCCTAACCACTGGACCGCCAGGGATTCCCAGGATAGTCTTTTCAACTAATGCTGCTGGAACAACTGGACATGCACATATTTTTTAAAAAAATGAATCATAGACCTAAATGTAAAGCTATTAAACTCCTAGAAGATAAAATAGGAGAAAATCTAGGTGACCTCAGGTTTGTTGGTAACTTTTTAGATACAACACAAAAAGCACAATCTGTGAAACGAAAAAATTGGTAAGTTGGACTTTATTAAAATTTAAAAAACAAACAAACAAAAACTTATTCTCTGTGAAAAACATTGTTAAGAGAATGAAAAGACAAGCCACAGACTGGGAGGAAATCTTTGCAAAACACATATCTGATAAAGGACTGGGATCCAAAATATATAAAAAACCCTTAACAGTCAACAATAACAAAACAAAGAACCCAATTAAAAAATGGGTCAAGGATCTGAACAGTTGCCTCACCAACAGTTCTCACCAAAGAAGCTGGCAGATAAGTATATGAAAAGATATTTATCATATATCGTCAGGAAATGGCAAATTAGAACAGTGATGGGAGTTCCCTGGTGGCCTACTGATTAGGATTTGGTGCTTTCACTGTCGTCCCTCGGGTTCAGTGCCTGGTTGGGGAACTGAGATTACGCAAGCCACGTGGCACAGCATGCATAAATACATACATACATACATACGTACAGTAATGTACCACTATATACATATTAGAATGGCTGAATTCCCAAGCATTCTCTTACCTTAGGATCCAGCAGTCATGCTTCTTTGTATTTACCCAAATGAGTTGAAAACCTTATGTCCACACGAATATCTGAGTTTTAATCCTGGCTCTGGATTTAATAAAATGTATGTTGTTTAACTTTTTCTTAATCTTTTTTTAAAATTGAGATATAATTGACGTATAACATTATATTAGTTTCAGGTGTACAACAATGATTTGATACAGTATGTATATATTGCAAAGTGATTTAGTCTAGTTAACATTTGTCGTCATAGTTACATGCTTAACCTTTTAAAAAAATATTGTTTAAACAGATATTTTTTGAGTGCCTACTATGTGCCAGGCAGTTCCAGGTGTACATAATATAATTCAGTAGTGAACAAAATTAAGCTTACAGTCTAACGGGCGAGACTGTATAAATAATCACATTAATTTATGATAATTAAGTGCTTTGAAGAACAAAGCACAGAGAATGGAAAGTATTACGGGTACATTAGGAGGGAGGCCTCTGAGGGGATGTCATTAGAACAGACACCTGAGTAAGTGAATCACTGTACGTGATCTGCAAAATTTCAAACCAAGTGTGGCTATATAAAGTTTGCTTTTTAAAACATTTTATTATGGAAATTTCAAGCACATACAAAATAAACAGAATAAATTAATGACACTCCCATGTACCCGTGGCAAATCTTGCTCCATATATACACTGCCTGTTCCCCGCACCGTGTTAATTTTGAAGTAAATCCCAGACACTTTATCCATAAATATTTTAATATGTTATTGACATTCCACAATGCCATTATTATACTTTTTTAAAAAAAGATAAGTCCATAATGTCATCAAATTCTACCCTTTGTTCGAATTTCTAATTGTCCCATAAATATCAGAATTTTATTTGTTTGAGTCAAGTTGCAGATGAGGTCCGCACATTGAAATTGCTGTAATAACTTTTAATGTTTAGCTTTAATCTTTAATTTCCCCCTTGATTATTTTTCTTGCAGTTTATTTATGGAAGAAACTAGCCTTTTAAAAAGTCTAATTTTTGCTATTATATCTCCATGCTGTAATTTAACATATTCTTCTGTCCCTTGTATTTACAGTTAATTGGTAGTTGCATATAAAGACTTGATTAATCAAGTTTTGTATTTTTGTGTATTTTCTTTTTGGCAAGGTTACATCATAGATGGGTTACTTACTTCCAGCAGGTGCCCATAATGTCTGGATCCATTAATTCATGAGGAGCTGCAAGCAGTGGTATTCTAATGTCATTACTTCATTATTAGCTGAAATACAAAGAGAAACTTTCCCTCATCATCTCTTTGAATTCCTAGCACTATAGATTGTATAGAAAAGACAGGATAAGGGCTTGTTTCTTCTTCTTTGTTTAGTAGTTTTCACAGTAATGAGTTGGTTCACCAGCTTCCTCCAGCTGGGGTTTTTTTGTTTAAAGAATCATGGTGAGCTAATTAATTTAAACATACTTAATATGATTCAATTCATTGCACTTGTTATCTTTAATGATGCACAAATTGTCCCATCTTTGGCCATTTGGAGCCTCTTTTTTTTTTTTTTTTTTTTTTTTTTTTTTTTTTCTCGCCGCTGTGGCCTCTCCCATTGCGGGGCACAGGCTCCAGACGCGCAGGCTCAGCAGCCATGGCTCACGGGCCCAGCCGCTCCGCGGCATGTGGGATCTTCCCGGACTGGGGCACAAACCCATGTCCCCTGCATCGGCAGGCGGACTCCTCCAGACGCGCAGGCTCAGCAGCCATGGCTCACGGGCCCAGCCGCTCCGCGGCATGTGGGATCTTCCCGGACTGGGGCACAAACCCATGTCCCCTGCATCGGCAGGCGGACTCTCAACCACTGCGCCACCAGGAAAGCCCTGGAGCCTCTTTAAATTGGCTCTTAAGTTCATTTGACATGACCCTACTTCCTTGATTTCTGGTTTGCCAGAATGTTCCAGGCTTATCCTGGACATTTTCTGTCTCCCAATGTGGAATTGATCAGTTCTCCATGGAGCCTGGTACTTTTCAGTGTTAAATGGTATTTCGTTATCACAGTCTGGATGGTAGGGGTGCTCATTGCTCCTTGGGTTTCTAGGCCTAACTAAAAAAATTAATATAAAATAGATCATTTTGATGCTTTGCAGTTCAGGTTCAGAACTATGAGACTTTTATATGTTGTTTTCATCTGTATCTCCTTTTGCCCATGCCAGGAGTTCTGGTTTTCAGGCATTAAAGTTCACTTTAAGTTGTGTTGTTAAGAAGTGATTATAGGGAAGTGACACCAGGTGGCAGAGTGAACCCAGGGAAAATAGGGCATGCCACAGTATGCCTGGGGCCACTCTTAGGGCTGGCCTTCCCTCCTCCCTGAGAAGGGCTATCTTCTGTCACTCATCCCGCTTAAGATTTGTCTGAGAGCAAGGAAGTTTATCTCATTGCCATTGGGCCACAAAATAGAATAGTAGAGGCAGACATTCCCTAAAGAGATGGAAGTGCACTAATTGAGTCAGAGGGCCAGCTTGGCAAGAACAGAGAAAAGGAATGTATTGGGCAGAACATTCCCCTGCTTCTAAGAAGTGCCACCCTCACTCCCTGCCTGGAGAATCCTGAAACTCCTGCAGGAGAATGCTGATGTCTGCTGCTGTTTCACCATGCCCTCAGTCCCTGGCACACATACACTTGGACATTCACTGTTGAATGAACATATAAAGGGGGCTTGATGATCAGTCCAGGTGTCATCTTCCTTTGGTGTAGACCTGCCTGCCCAGGGCTCTTGATCAAACCACTGCCTTAGCCCCTGTCCAGCTTTCAGTTAGCTTACGAACCAGGGTCTTACAGTAAAACTTACCCTATGGAGGAAACCTATAATAGATCTGAATATCATTCTCCCCTTTTTGCAAAGGGGATGAGAATGGGTTTGCTTTCTAGAGATGGAAGACATGAGAAGTTTAACAAGGGCAAATGGGCATGTATATCAGTTCTTTGGGCCCTGGCCTGGATACCTTTGAAAGTATAATGAAAGCTCTGTACCCTCTTTTCAGAGAAGCTTGCATATATGCAGAGAGGTTGGCTTATACTTTTGGATGTTTCTGAGGGGTGTCCTTCTATCCCATATTAATCTGCAATTAGAGGAAGAATTAACATCAGGTGAGAGTGATCATGTAGGGCAGTGGTTCTCAAAGTATGGTGTTAGCAACTTGTTGAAAACACACATGTTCGGGTCCTGCTCAGAAACTTGGGTTGGTACTCAGCTGTTTGTGTTTAAACAAGCTTTCCAGATGATTCTGCCATATCCCAGAAAGACTTCTCCAGTTAAGCTTGTACTCCTGTGTGGTCCTTGTTGTGCTTCACACCTCCCATCCTGCACCTTTGAGGGACTGCCTGCCATCCTCTTGTTGTAGCAGTACTCTGTTCCTCCTAGGCTATGTCCTGCCCAGCCACGTGACTGAGGAGATGCTGTGGGAGTGCAAGCAGCTCGGCGCTCACTCCCCTTCCACCCTGCTGACCACCCTCATGTTCTTTAACACCAAGTAAGTGTTCTAGAGGTTCCATGCTTAGCCACTGCTGGCATCTGCCCAGTGAAGAGGGTAGAAACTATCCAGATGGACTTCTAATACCTTTGACGTATACTTGAGAGCCTTTGAGCTACTGAAAGCCCTCAGCCCCACTTGGCTACATTTTGTGTGCTGACCAGTGAGGCAGACAGCCTTGCCAGATCCCTACCATCAATCAGTCTTGATGAGATTCCTCCACTAGACAGTGTGTTTGGGTGTGGGCCTGCCCAGATTCTGGGAGTGTGGGCAGTGGCTCCTCTGAAGCCCTGAGGGCGGAGGGTAAGTCACGGTCTCCTCCTGGCACCCCTCCCTTTGCCTTGCTTTCACTTGTGGTGCAGATACTTCCTGTTGAAGACAGTGGACCAGCACATGAAGCTGGCCTTCTCCAAGGTCTTACGACAGACAAAGAAGAACCCCTCTAATCCTAAGGATAAAAGCACGAGTATTCGGTACCTGAAGGCACTTGGGATACACCAGACTGGCCAGAAAGGTAGGGGAAAGAGGTAGGGGTTGCAGAAACAGGTGCTACTAGTCCTGCCCTGCCCTTGTGCCTGGGGGACTAGTAATGAGTGTGAAGATTGGGATTTGCTGGATAGGAATTTTCCATTCCCTTCTCCCCAGCCATAAACTTCAAACTCTTCTAGAAGCAGAGATGCCCCAGAAATGATGGCTGCCTTTTCCTTTCATACTCACTGCCCATGCCTCACACCCTTTTCCTTCCCAGTATTTCCTGGTTGGGATGGCTGGAAGCCTAAGGTTTCTAATCTAAGCCTGAGTAAAGGCAGTCTGATGCCATGTCTGTGGTGGTGGTGGGGTATTTTTTATAGTTACAGATGACATGTATGCAGAACAGACGGAAAATCCAGAGAATCCACTGAGATGTCCTATCAAGCTCTACGATTTCTACCTCTTTAAATGGTGAGGAGGCTTTATTGTGACTGGGTGACGTGTGTGTGTGCGCGCGCGTGCGCCAAAGCATTCTCTAGTCACAGGCAGAGTAAAAACACACTTCTGAAAAGCTAAATATAGAAGCAACCTTATTGGTTTTCCCAAAGCATGTGCCCAGCACTGCTCCCTGATGGTCCACTCTCATGGAGAGAGGATGAAAGTAGAGGGAGGACAGTACAGAGAGGCTGCCTCTGTCACATATTGAGCATAGCCCTGAGTCTTCCTGGCCTTGACCTTTTCTCACCAACACTGCCAATCTAAGGGGAACTCCTTTCCTTGGCTTTCATTCTCTCTTGCCCCTGCAGTTTGGTATATCATCTTAACAGCAATGCCAGAAGATCTTTCTACATTGTAGGTCTTACCGTGTTACTTAGATTAAAACCTTTAGTGGTTTCCTTTTACTCTACAGAGAAAGACCGTAATCCTAATGTGGCCAGCAGGGCCTTTCATGTATTCTCCCTTGTTAACCTCATGTCTGTGTAGCTCTTGGCTCTCTAACCACACTGGCTCTTCTCCACTGAAGGGCATCATGCTCTCTCTTCCTCAAGACCTCTGCACAGAACTTTTTGCTGTTGGGCAAACCTGGCCACCCCCTGCCTGTTTAGCTAGTTAGCTCCTATCCATCCTTAAAAGAGCTTTATTAGGGAAGCATTTCCAAATTCCCTGCCTGTTCCCTCCGGCTATTTCTTCTGTAACCCTTACCACTGTTTGTTATTTTCTTTGTCTTTATGTAACTGTTTAATTGCTGTCTGTCTCCCCTCTTACCTGTAAACTCCATAATATAGGGACTCTTGGGTCTTATTCATTTCTTTTAATATCAGCACCTAGTGCAGGCCTGGCACACAGTAGCCCTTTGATAAATCTTGAATCAGTGGATGAATAACTGTTAGAGGATGGCATGTGCTCAGTACTTAAGAGAAGTACAGCACAACATTGAGGGGGTGTGAGTCCAGGTAAAGGCCCCAGCATCATAGCCAAGCCGAGAAGTCAGAGTCCCTCAGATCAAGTTGAGAAATTATCAATGGATGGAGTAGAGGAAACAACATAAGCAAAGACTCGGAGATAGACTTTCTGGGTGCTAAAATTGGTTCAGAGTGGGATATGGTTGGACTCAAGTAGATGAGCCCCGGGATCCCTAGTCAGAGGAATCACACCTGGCAGTGTGTGAGGGAGGAGCAGAAGATGGGCAGCCTAACACTGGCATTTGCAGTAACTCCAAAGGGACTAGAGGTAGTGTGTGTTGGCTGCATGGAATTTAGGAGCTGTGCCACCATGCTCTCCAGAGCTTCCCGTCTTTTGCAGATAGCATCTGTTCAGGAGATTGATGGTGGGAGGGTTGAGATCATGGTGGTTTTACCCAGTTTTTACCCATGTATTCTTCAGCCCCCAGAGTGTGAAAGGCCGGAATGACACCTTTTACCTGACGCCCGAGCCGGTGGTGGCCCCCAACAGCCCAATCTGGTACTCAGTCCAGCCTATCAGCAGAGAGCAGATGGGACAGATGCTGACTCGGATCCTGGTGATACGAGAGATTCAGGAGGCCATTGCGGTGGCCAGCGCAAGCACCATGCACTGAGATCCCTCAGCCATGGTGCAAGGGAGACCATCCAGGAAAAAACGGACACTTTCACACTAAAGAAGAGGCCTCCATTTTTTTCTTTTCTTTTTTTATTGGTGTAGTTATGAACCCTTTCAGACTGCTTCTATTTCAAATGTAAAAGGAAACTTTGCCCCCTGTGCATCTTCATAAACCTGCTGTGGCAGACTTCTCAGCCCATGGGGGCTATGGGTTTCCTGAGAGCCAGATGTCCTAGACAGTTGCTGGCTGACTTTTTGTGTGTGGGGCCTGAGGAAAGGGCTTGGACTGTTAGGAGAAATGTCGCCCCTTCCCTTCCTCCAGAAAGATGGAATTAATGATGGATGGACCCTCCAGGGAATCTCCCCAGCTGGCTTCCACTCTGACTGGCAGACTTCGCTGACCACAGGGGAGCCATGGTCTTTTCTTTCTTCATGCTCAGACATAAACCTAGCATCTTAATGGAAGGAAAATGAGGGGAACTTCAATTATGATTTATTAAAGACAATTTCTATTACACCCTCCTTTATGACAAGTGACATTTTAGATGTTAAAGTAAAAACTTTACCATGTATTTTTTTTTTTTTTTGTGGCCTAACATTGAGGCCTTAAACCTGAGGCTTCTGTGCCTGATGGAATTCTTGTAACATACACTTGTGTATCATATAAAGATACCACTCTGTTTCTCTTATGTATTCTTAATCTAGTTGTTTATTAAGAATGACAAGCACGTCTTTTCAACATGCTAGTGAACAACGCCTCTTCATTTGGGAAGAGCCAGGCGGGACAGTGGCAGCAAAGCCTTGCCTGTTGGACGGGGTGAGGTCCTGCGGGAGGGGGTAGCAACAGGAAACAGCCCTAGGGCGTGCTATGCGCCTGCGTTCCCTCCACCCAGCCCCGCCCTAGAGGCGTACGAGCTCTGTACGAGCGTGCTGCGTCCTGACGTCGGCGACGCGCTGGGCGCGGTGACGATATCGGCGGGTTTATATTGGCGCGGCCCAGAAGGCGGAGGCCTCTGCGGCGACGTCTTCGGAGACGCGCGGCCTTGCCCCGCGCTAGCCATGGCTGACTACCTGATTAGCGGGGGCACGTCCTACGTGCCGGACGACGGGCTCTCGGCACAGCAGCTGTTTAACTGTGGGGACGGCCTCACCTACAAGTGCGGGCCTAGCGGGCTCACCTGGGCCAGGAGAGGAGCGGCGCGCAGGGTTGGGAGGCCGGGTGGGGCTTCTATTGAGCCCGCTTGGCTCGGGCGTGGGGGACAGGTTCCGGAAATTCCCCCACCCATCTCAGTTTCAGTTTGACAGGTCTGAAGCGGGCGGGTTGGAGGAGGCATCTTGGTAGTGCCTGAGATTTCCAGGTTAGAAACTCCGTTCTCTGGGCACATGGAGTTGTCAGGATGCCAGAGGCGCTGATGACAGCTAGGTGGCAGAAAAGGTCCGCTGTCTCCATCTCTACCTAGTTCTCTGCCTCGCCTGTGATACTCGGGCTAGGTTATTTCCCTCTCTGCCGGAATGCCTTAAGAGATGATTTATGAGGATGGCGTCTCAGGCTGCCATAAGCCTGACCCTTACTCCCAATTCCCCTCCCCTCTAGTGACTTTCTCATTCTCCCCGGGTACATCGATTTCACTGCAGACCAAGTGGTGAGTATGGACAGGAATTGGATCCTAAGTATCAAGGTTGGATAAAAGTGCTGCTGTCCCCTCTCGGCTATCTCAGTAGATTGCTTTTGGGGGTGGATGCTATGGAATGGTCTTACTGGCATGCAGGTCATACAGAGCACCTATTTTGCGGGGAACATGGCACCGCCCTGAGGTATATGAGGTGCTTTTGCACATTAGTTGGCCTTATTTCTTTAGGATCTGACCTCTGCTCTGACTAAAAAGATCACTCTGAAGACCCCACTTGTTTCCTCACCCATGGACACAGTCACAGAGGCTGGGATGGCCATAGCAATGGCGGTGAGCACCGTGGCATGTGAGGGCAGAAACAGGGACCCCATCTCTCTCCCACAGGCATACAATCATGCCACTCTTCTTTGTCACTTTTCCCGTTTTCTTTCTGTGTATCCTGCAGCTTACAGGTGGTATTGGCTTCATTCACCACAACTGTACACCAGAATTCCAGGCCAATGAAGTTCGTAAAGTGAAGGTCAGAAGGGAAATGATCACTGTCAAGCGCTCCCGGGAATTGTACTGAGGTGGAGTAGGGTGGGAGTGGGGGAATTATTCTGATTTAGGATCCTTTCTTTCCCACTGTGGGGGTTCAGTTCCTGAGGAGCCTGAGACCCTGTGTCTTAAAGCAACAGAAGAGGGCCAGGTGTACAGTGCCTGCAGTTCACTCATGTCTCCTAGCTCTGGGTTTGAACTGTTTGTGTGATTTGATCCTGTGGCACTGCCAAAGGGGGAGTTGGCACAGATCCCAGGCTTCAGACCAAAAGTCTGATGAAAGTGGTTCAGAAGTGCCCTTTTTCACCATCCCTTCCAGAAATATGAGCAGGGGTTCATCACGGACCCTGTGGTCCTCAGTCCCAAGGATCGAGTGCGGGATGTCTTTGAAGCCAAGGCCCGGCATGGCTTCTGTGGTATCCCCATCACTGACACAGGCCGGATGGGGAGCCGCCTGGTGGGCATCATCTCCTCGAGGGACATTGATTTTCTCAAGGAGGAGGAGCATGACCGGCTTTTGGGAGAGGTGGGTGCCACTGACAGAGCACAGGCAAACTCTGACAGCCCAGGTTCTGAATGGCAACTCTGAGGGCCTCTGCTGTCCAGGAAAGAGGAACACCTGGCTAAGTTTCTGACCCTTTCATGGGGTTCCTGCATCCCTTCCCCACCAAAGGCTTTCAATCTGCCCAAATGTTTGCCAGCATACCCCAATTTTTTGCCACACCCAGAGTGGGGGTTGTGCTCAAGGACCACCTTCAGCCTCCTCTTGTCATTTCTCCGGTGTGGCTTTCTCCACAATGTGCTCCATGTACCTGATGTCCTTTCTACTAAATTCTCACTCTTGCCACTAGATTGCTGCAGACTGTTGGGTTTACTTGAGGGTAGTCTAGGTGCAGGTGTGTAAACATGGTGGTCTTTGGAACCTCACCCCTGAGTTAGGGCAGGGTCTGTTGGGAGGCCTGATCTCCTATTGCTGTTCCGCACAACTCCCCTCTCTTATAGATTATGACAAAGAGGGAAGACTTGGTGGTAGCCCCTGCAGGCATCACACTGAAGGAAGCAAATGAAATTCTGCAGCGCAGCAAGAAGGGTGAGTCCTAGAGGTAGGAAGTGTTCTGGAACCAAAGACCAAGGTCCTGATTTATGTCCTGCCCTGCCCCCAGGAAAGTTACCCATTGTAAATGAAGATGATGAGCTGGTGGCCATCATTGCCCGGACAGACCTGAAGAAAAACCGAGATTACCCACTGGCCTCCAAAGATGCCAAGAAGCAGCTGCTGTGTGGAGCAGCCATTGGCACTCACGAGGATGACAAGTATCGGCTGGACTTGCTAGCCCAGGCTGGTGTGGACGTGGTGGTTTTGGTGAGCTGCTGCACAGGCAAGGTGGGGTGGTAGGAGCAGCTGTCATACCACAGTCTCATTGGGACTACCTTCCTATCTCAGGACTCTTCCCAGGGAAACTCCATCTTCCAGATCAACATGATCAAGTACATCAAAGAGAAATACCCCAGTCTCCAAGTCATTGGAGGCAATGGTGAGACAAGACTGGGCACTGAAGGATGTGGGGCGAGAGTGGGGGAGCTAGGCTCCCATGTAGACCTTCAAGTGAGCCTTTCCCTGTTCCTCCCTGCAGTGGTCACAGCTGCTCAGGCCAAGAACCTCATTGATGCTGGTGTAGATGCCCTGCGGGTGGGAATGGGCAGTGGCTCCATCTGCATCACTCAAGAAGGTAAGACTTTGGCAAGGCCTCAGAGACCTGGCTTTAGCAGGGCCCTTAGCCCCACATGCCCTGGAGCCAAGCGCTCTTACGGGAACTACACTGAGTCCTCCAGTAGGGGCAGCCCCAGGGCCAAACAGGCCCCTTGGATGGGTAACATGCTGGAAGTAAGACGAGCTCTCGTCAGTCTTCACCTGCCACTTCCCCCCGCCCCCGCCTAGCCTGGCCTCCCCGCTCCTGCTCCGTGCCCTCTCTAAACTCTGGTCTGTTTGTTTTATTTAGCGGCTCCCAAGATCCCTCCAGACATAAAGTCCCACAGCCCCAAATGCCCTTCTACTGTCACGGGCTGCTATAGTAAGTCCGGCCCGGTCCACTGGCCCGGCCCAGCTGCCCACTGCCCGGCTGCTTGGTTGACTGTAGCTGTAGCTCCCGGGGTTTGTGGTGCTGACGGGTGGGCAGGGCAAACTGAATGACAGACCATGGTTTTGGGAGCTGCTCAAGAACACAGCTCCCTCCTCTTCCTGGGGTGTTTGTAGGGCAGGACCTCCACCAGGTAGGCCCAGCTCTGCCCACATCTCCTGCAGTAGGCACAGCTTAAGGACCAACTCTGGGGTCCACTCTTCCTTCCACATGACCACTGCCCTGATCTTGCCTGAGCTGCCCACCATGCAGGGAACAAGGGATGGGTCTCTGGGTACTAACTGCACGGTGACCCCTACCCCATCTGATATCAATTGGGCGGGGCTTTCCCGGCTGCTGACTGCATGTGCCTTAGGCTGCCTCAGGCCATGCACATATGCATGCGCACAGGCCAAGGGTGAGTGGGGGGCCATCACAGCTATTTGTACTGTTTAAGGCTGATGGGGCAGCAGCCATCCCAGACAAGACTTCCTCTACCAGGCTGCAGTCCTGGTGCAGGTGTAACTGAGAGCTCCTGGGTGCTGATTTGTAGCCACAGAGCCTCCTGCCTGTCCCCACTAACGCCACCCCCATTTGTTCCTCCATGTCTCAACAGTGCTGGCCTGTGGGCGGCCCCAAGCAACAGCAGTGTACAAGGTGTCAGAATATGCACGGCGCTTTGGTGTTCCCGTCATCGCTGATGGAGGAATCCAAAATGTGGGCCATATCGCCAAAGCTTTGGCCCTTGGGGCCTCAACAGGTGAGGCCCAACATTCAGGGAACCTAGTGGGTCTCCTTCCCTAATGCCATTCACGGTCTTCCCCCAGCATTCCTTCTGTCCATAGTTATGATGGGCTCCCTCCTGGCTGCTACCACTGAAGCCCCTGGCGAGTATTTCTTCTCTGATGGGATCCGGCTAAAGAAATATCGCGGTATGGGTTCTCTCGATGCCATGGACAAGCATCTCAGCAGCCAGAACCGATATTTCAGGTGGGACAGGCAGGTCAGTTGCCCTATGCTAACCCTGCACTGGCAGCATGATCCACATGTTTCGACTTTGCCTGTGTTTCCTGCCTCTCCCTGCAGTGAAGCTGACAAAATCAAGGTGGCCCAGGGGGTGTCTGGGGCTGTGCAGGATAAAGGATCCATCCACAAATTTGTTCCCTACCTGATTGCCGGCATCCAGCACTCCTGCCAGGACATTGGTGCCAAGAGTTTGACCCAAGTCCGGTAAGCTTAGGGAGCTGGGACATTGGGTAGAGGGCCTGGTCCAGGGCCAGCTACCCACATCTGACTTCTGCCTCTCTTCAGAGCCATGATGTATTCTGGAGAGCTCAAGTTTGAGAAGAGAACATCCTCAGCTCAGGTGGAAGGTGGTGTCCACAGCCTCCATTCGTAAGTGACCAACCCTCTCCACTCCTCTGTCCTTGGGGTGGAGGTCTCTTCAATGCCTCCATGCTCCTGCCCTCACCTCACAGCTGGTCCTTCTGCCAACAGGTATGAGAAGCGTCTTTTCTGAAAAGGGATACAGCACACCCTCGGTTTTTCAATAAAAGTTTGAAAAAAAGTGATGCCTGATCTTTGAGGTCAACAAGTAGGTGAGGCTCTGCAGCTGCCACCATCACAGATACACAAAAACAAAGCACCTTCATTTCCAGAGAAAGCATCATGCCCCGAGATAAGGACGCTTCAAGGAACTGGAAGTGGGGGGTAGTACTAGATTCAAAAAGCCCCTCCTGAGGTATCTCAAAAGGCAGTTCAGACCCAAGGGTTTGGTCTCAGAAATTGCCTGTGGCTGCTTAGGAAGGGTCACAGAACAGTCCATGGGGCTTTGGACTGGCATCCACAGGGCCTCCTGCTAGCCCAAAGTTTGGCCACCATGGGATCAGGTTGAGACCCACATACATATTCTCTAACTTGAATCTCTAAAAGGACCTCGTGGAGAAAACACAGAGGTCCCCTCAAATCTGCATGTCAGCAAGTAGATAGATATACAGCTTAGAACAGGTGCCCATACTGTCTCCTGGCCTCTGAGAGGCCAAGCAATGTTGACAAATAGATGACCCCTTGGTTCCTTCTCAACCCCCTCCAAGAACTCACTGAGCCAGCAACTCCTGGCCAGCAACACACCTAGTACAAAATCAGAGAAGTGGGTGAAATTATTAATTTGCTGGCAAACAAGACAAGTGTTACAGTGACAAAGGGGGAGGGGCTAGTGAAAGCTTTGGGAACCCCTGCATTCTGCAAAAGGTGCTAGGGCTCTCCTGGATGGGTCAGGTAAGTTCCTGGTGGTTCATTCTGTAGCTTGGGCCAGAGATGTGAGTGCAGCCCCACCAGGTGGGGGAATGAGAGCAGCTCCTGTCACTCGGCCTTCATGACACAGGAAGTTGAAAGTGGCACAGGCATTGGGCTGCAAAGAGAAAGCCAGCATCAGCTGGGCTAGTGCTAGGCTTGGGCTCCCCTCCGCATTCCGAAGTCCCAGACATACTGTGTCCTGCACTTCCACAGCGATGCCCCGCTGCCTCATGGCTCGCAGCAAGTGGGACTGCAGCCGCTCAGCCCGGTCTCCAGTGCCCACCACAACAATCTCTAGGGAAGGACGGACATGGCAAGTCTACAACCAGGTCTGTCTAGAGGGTGGCTTTCTGGGGCTCAGCACTTCAGCCCTCCCCTCCTCCAATACCTATTCGGGGCTCCAGCATCCAGAAGAGAGAGAAGCTTTCCTCGGTGATGTCCTGGTGGGAACCTACCTGTGTGGGGAGGAGACAAGTTAAATACAAGTCCACCTAAGTTTCCCCAGAGACCCTCTACTTGCTCCAATGCGGGGCAAAAGAAAAGCCAGGTGTGCCAGGGACAGAATCAGGGGGCAGGCCTGTGACTCTGGCCCTCGGTTTCCTCACTGCAGGGAAGGGCTCACGTTCCACTGCACCACCGAGTGTGGGAGTAGCGCACAGGGCCCAAGTACGCGATTTCCGTTGACCGTGAAGCCGCGGCTGTTGTAGCTGTCGATGTACATATCGTGCGGGGACTCGCGCTGCAGCAGAGAGATGCGCGTCCGCTGGTACAGTTCGTCATCCGCCGGCGTGAGCCGATGCCCACGCCGCGGGGCCCTGCGGAGAGGTACGGTCAGGGTCTAGGGCGCCGGGAATCGACGGCCGTAGGAGCGGGTGGTCAGGGACCCTGGGTCCGGGCTCACCATGGCAGCTGCGCGGGCGGACCGCGAAGGGCAAGCCGCGCTCGGTACACGTTCCGAAGCACGAACGCGGCGGCCATGGCGGACCGGCGTGCAGGGAGGCTGGCGCAGGCACAGCGGAGTCGTGGTGTCACCAAGCCTAGCGCGGCTACAGCGCCCCCAGCGTCGCGGAGGGCACCGCGCAGCTCGTCCGGCCCGGCGCGGGAGAGAGGAGGGAGCGGGCCAGGGGCCTCGGTCCCATGAGGGCGCGTCCCCCAGCGCAGCTCCGGTGTCAGCACCTGCCGTCCGCCCCTCCCCAGACCCCCGCAGGCCGTCCTGGGGGAGCCGGACACCTAGTGGCGTGGCTGGCCTCAGGGCACTGCCTGGGCCCCAGCCGCGGCCTGGCCCCCGGCTCTCAGCCATTACGCCGGCCTCCCGGGGCCCGGGGCGGGGCGGCCGAGCACCTGTTCGACTCCCGCACATCTGGCCAGGGCGTGGCGTCAGCCCTCAAGTCGCTAATCCCGGCTTTAGAGAGTCGGGTTCCGAGGGCGGGGGGGGAGCTCAAGTTTCCCTCGGTCGTCCCCCCCGAGTCCCGCCCCTCCCTAACCGTCACAAGCGCGACCGTTGGCGCCGCGGCCGCGAGTCGCACGGGGCGTGGTTGAGCATGGATTGGCCTCTCCAGAGCGCGAGGGGGCGTGGCTGGTTGGTTTCGCCTTAAAATGGCTCCAAATCTGCGGCCAGAGCAAGCGGAAGGAGACGCCTTGGTAGGGTACTTCTAGGTGCTCGGCGGCCGACCGGGCCTAAACCGGACCAGACGTTGAACTAGACAGCGGCTGGAGTATCGCCCACTTCGCTTGCGTCCCGAGAATTCCTTGCGCCCCGTCTTGAGCCGAATCAGAAGGCCTACTGGCGTGAGAATCGCTGGCGCCCTCGCAGGTTCTGGCATCTCCGCGCGCCCACCGTGTGTTGGCCTCAGGGGCACGTTGCCGCGTCTGCCACCCTCGGGACCGGGCTGGCGGGAGGCTCGACACAACCGAGGACGGTCGCAATGGATTTCCGGGAGTCCCGTCGCTGCCGTGCGGGCCCATTGGGCCCCTAGCGCTCCGGGCACTGGCAGCGTCACCGGACAAAGGGTCCCGGGTGCCGGAGTGTACCCGAGTAGGGTTTACTTCCCCTCCGATCCCACGGGCGCGCTTCCCTCTTGGTTGATCCCGAAGCCCGCCCCGCCACCGTCACTGCGGTGGCCCTGACTGCATGAGACCAACAGGACTAATCCTACCCCGCGGATCTAATCCGAATCGGGACCTGGTCCCGGGGAAGGCCCCCACCACGCATATTGTTTGGGGGCCTAGGTGAGCGACTCGTTCCCACTAGACTTGGTTTCACCTCCTGAGTCCGCCGACTGGGAGTGGGGGGTTTTGATCTGGCCCTAGGGCGAGGGATAACCCCCTCAAGCCGC
>NW_006770548.1:1148426-1210466 GCF_000442215.2 Lipotes vexillifer | reverse complement strand
CCCCCCCCCCCCCCCGGCTGGACAGCGGGCAACGGAATCCCAAAAGCAGCTGTTGTCTCCAGAGCATTCCAGCTGCGCTTGGATTTCGTTCCCTGCTCTCCTGCCTGAGCAGCGTCCTGACCCAGATGGAATGGGCTAGCCCCTGATCCCCAGACATACTTTATTGGGTCGCTCTGGTTTCCGTCCCTCTCTCAGGTGCGCGCTCAGGCTAGAAGTGACAGGCGTAGACGTCGGAGAGCCGAGGCGGTGGCCATCTCTGGAGCCCGAGGTACCATTGGCAAGGGAGGGAGGACCCAGGGCCTCCGGATAGGGCTGCAAATGGCGGTGAGTCTCCCAGGGCAGCCCCAGCCCGCAGCTCGCTAAAGATAGCCTTTCACTTCCTGGGGTGAAACCACCCCCAACCGTCTTTATGCACCAGAGTAGCTGAAGTCCCCAGCTCCTCCTCGGGGCCCCGAACCCTGTTAGCAGCTGTCCCCGGGTCGTGCGCGTGTGACGCATGGAAAGCGCTTTGGAATGACACGATCACTCCCGTTGAGTGGGCACCCAAGAAGCCATCGGGAATGTCGTGTCCGCCCAGTGCTCTTTCGGCACTTCCCAGCAGGGCCTTGCAGCCCTAGCCCAGAAAGGGGCCTTGCCAAGCTTTTCCTGCGCCTAGGCTTCTCTCCTTTCTGAGCTCTGGTTATTCTCACTGCTCCAGGGCGGAGATCAGGGGTTTGCCAGTGATCTGCGGCACAGCGCTCTACGGCGTTAAGAAAAGAGAAAAGGGCTATCCAAGTTACAGTGAAGTGAAGACATTCAGGAGCCCTGGTGGGACAGAGGAAAGAGCATTCTCACTGGTAGAGGAGTGGGGTGCTCAGAGAACTGTTCTTAAGCTGGGTCTTCTCATGGTCACGTTGTTTATTTGACCCACAATGGCTGGTTGCCTAAACCAGGAAGTGGGAGGATCCATCAGTGGGCATTTATTAGGAATAAAGACAACTCATATGTCAAAGGAGGGAATGCTTGCAAATAACCCGAAACTGGAGAATACAAATTCTGTTAAAAATGTGACTTTTTCAGTAGGTCATGAAAGTGGCTTTAATGTTAGCCGCCCTATTTCAGTGAGAATCCATTTGGGACTTTTGCCGTTTTGATCATGTGTAAATGGAGGAAATGAAACGTTATCACAAATACATAAATGTAAGACTTAGGTTCTTTCCCTGGTTGCTACTGCGGTCGACGGCGAGAGAATCCTAGGCCCGTAGCGTACCCAGAGATTTCGGACCCGGAGCCGAGCCAGGCTGGTGGGCCACGCGGAGGTAGCACTGGAGTCGTAGGTCGAGCGCACCTGTGCACTCACGGGCCGCAGCCAGATCCCCGCCCCAACCAATTGGCCCTCCTTGAAGTTCGACCTCGAAATTTTGCTTCCGGTTCCTTGCTTCCGGTTCTGCCTACTCCTTCCGGTCGCCATGCGCCTTGGGGTAGAGGAGACGCTGGGAGCCCTCAACGCGGCCCTGGGGCCGGGTGGCCCAGTATGGTTCAAGGAGACACGCGCCCGCCACTTGCGTGTCCGAGACTTCTTGGCACCGCGGCGCGCGCTGCAAGCGCGCTTCGGGGACGACCAGGTGGGCGCGAGCAGGGCGGGGACGTGCGGCCCGAGGTAGCTGGGAGCGCCGCGGCCCGCTCACTAGCTTGTCTTCCCGCAGGTGCCCGAGCGCGTGGTTCACACCATCGTCGGCCTGCAGGGTCCTGGCGTGGCCCCGGTACTGAGCTGCGCGCCAACCCCCGCGGGGCTGGCGCTCCAGCTGCGGCGGTCCGCCGTCTTCGAGCGCGTCCGCGGCGCCGTGGCCGCCTATGTCGCGCCCACCGTCCCCGCCGCCCCGGGCCCGCGCGTCGTCCTGCACTGCCCGGCGCTGCGCGGCAGCCCCTGCGCCCTCCGCCTGAGCCAGCTGCGTGCCGTGCTCGTGGCCGACCACCTGGCGCGAGCTTTGCACGCTCACAGGTGAGCTGGGGCGCGGGCCCACAAAGGAGAAAGCGCGCGATCGGGGCCCGAGAGCCGCTGCGGGTGGAAAGTGGGGGATAGCAAAGCCCGGTGCTCAGGCTGAGGCGGCCGCCTCGCTTCGCAGGGTGAGTGTGCGCCTAGTGCCCGCTGTGCGGGATCCGCACATGCCGACCTTCCTACAGCAGCTGCGGGTGGACTGGCCCGCGGCCTCAGAGAGAGCAGCGACCGAAGCCCTGAGGAGCCGCGCGCTTGCAGAGCTCACCCCTGCCCGTAACGCGGAAGCCCTGCCCCCTGGCGCCCTGGGCCGAGTGTGCTTGAAGGAGCTGGTGGACGAACGGGAACGCACAACTGGCTATGACCCCAACCTGGACAGCTGTCTGGGTAGGACCCGGAGCCTCGCAGGGCCAGAAAGTAGTCGGGCCCCGCACTCCCCGCCGGCCTCAGCCCTGTGTGTTCTCTTCGCAGTGACGGAGGATCTGCTCGCTGTGCTGGCAGAGCTGCAGCAGGCTGTGCAGGATTGGGCTGAGGACAGCTCCCTAGGCCTGGTTAGTGGCTGACACCCCACCTTGCAGGCCTCTGGCAAATCAGGTGCCTTGTGTCCCCGGCAGTGACTGTCCTACCCTATAGGCTGCGGCCCCAGATGCTGGTGCAGATAGCTGCATGGTTGTACACGTGGTGAGCTGTGAGGAGGAGTTCCAGCAACAGAAGTTGGACCTGCTTTGGTGGAAGTTGGATGACCAGGCTCCTCTCAGACAGGTAGGTTAGTGCTGGTGGCTCCCCACACCAACCTCAGAGGGCCCTTGAAACCCACTTATTAGTTGGTGGGTCCAGAAAGTGATACTTGACCTTGGGGAGATGCTAGGCTTGGTAAATGGGCATGTGCAGCAGGTGCTGGGAGAGGTCTCTGGAGGCATTGTAGCCCAGAGAATATTGAAGAATAGGTTGAGGAGGCTACCCTGAGGGGATGGATGTCCTAAGGTAAAAAGCTGGGGGAGTCCAGGAACCAAATTTAGGTTCCTGGAGGGTATCGCCAGCTGGCTGAGCCCCTGCTATCTTCCTGACAGAAGCACCTGGTCTGTGGCCCAGTGAAAGTAGCTGGTGCACCTGGCACCCTGACTGCCCCCGAGTACTACGAGTGAGTGGAAGGAAGGCCACCAAGCCAGGGTAGTTGCGGTGGGGGACTCTGCCCACTGGTCCTCCTCTCACTCTTTTCAAAATGCAGGCTCCGGCATGCCCAGGTGTGCAAGGCCTCAGCACTGAAGCACAGTAGGGACCTGGCACAAGGTGCGCCTGGGAGACCCTGGCTGTGCTTTGGGTAGGGGAAGGTCATTTGCCCCCCTGCCCGCCTTGTTCCCTGCCTGTAGAGACTGATTAACTGATCTGTACTCCTTCAGACTCAGCCTGGATGGAAATCTTCAGGGTTCTTTCTGTGGCAACCATTAAGTTTGAGATGCTCAGCACAGCCCCACAAAGTCAGGTGAGCCTGGGCGCCATGCTGGGCCAGGGCTGGGGGGGACAGGGTGTGCAGTGGCTGTCCTCCCTCTGCAGCTGTGCCCTCATTCCTCAGCTTCTCTTGGCCCTGGCCGACAGCAGCGTTTCCACAAAGGGCACCAAAAGTGGCACCTTTGTCATGTATAATTGTGCACGTCTTGCCACACTCTTTGAGAGTTACAAGTGCAGCATGGAACAAGGTCTGTACCCCACTTTCCCACCTGTGAGCAGTCTGGATTTCTCTCTGCTACATGATGAGGTGAGTGCCCCTCTTGGGTAGCTGTCACATGTGGGAAGTTCAGGCCTTTCCCTCCCAGCACCCTTCTCCCCCACAGGGTGAGTGGTTGCTGCTCTTCAACAGCATCCTCCCCTTCCCAGACCTGCTGAGCCAGACAGCAGCCCTACCCTGCACAGCCCCAGGGCTCCACATCACTGCACGCACAGAGATGGTAAGGCAGAGGACACTGGGACGGACTGCACACACTATTCTTTATTCTGGGGCACAAAGAGAGACAAGTCAGTGACTCAGTCTCTGTCTCTAGGTGTGCAAGTTCCTGGTACAGCTCAGCATGGATTTCAGCTCATACTATAACCGGGTACACATCCTAGGGGTAAGTGCACAGCAAAACGGCATATGTTGTGGGGGGGGGGCGGTGCAGGGGAAGCAAAGGATGAGACCAGCAGGCCCCTTTCTCTCCTCCAGGAGCCTCGACCACACTTGTTTGGTCAAATGTTTGCCCGTCTGCAGCTTCTGCGGGCTGTGCGTGAAGTGCTCCACACCGGGCTGGCCATGCTGGGTCTCCCTCCACTGAGTCACATCTAAGGCCACAGAGGCCCCAATATCTGGGAATGTCCACAAAGTCATCAACTGAAAGGGAAAAAAACCCATAGATTTTGTTAGAGACCCGGAGCCAAAATAAATTGCTTCTGTGACAAAGTTTTGTCCCATTGTGGGGGGTGGGGCATATTCTTGGTCTGCCCAGGTGGCTTTCAACTCACCTCCAGCTCCTGCTCTTGAGTCAGGAACCCGCGGCTGCCTCTTCCTCCCCTCAGGGCACACTGGGCATGGGCACAGATAGATAGTCACTCTGTCTGTGAGCAGGCCCCATGCCCAGCATGCCGGCCACCGCGGGACATCTCAGTCATACCAGTTGTAAACCTCAAGGCCCTGGCCCCCAAGAGCACAGCGGTGGCCAAACTCGGGGCTCACGGGCCAGCAGTCCATGTCGGCCACATCTGCTACGTGGTACACTGTACTGTTCATAAAGGTGGGCTCACCATGCCCCAGACGCCAGAAGGTAAGCCGTTGGTCGATGGAGGCTGAGACCATGAGGTTTGGGCTTAAGATCTTGAGGCCTGTCACATGGGCAGCATGTGCACAGGGGAGAGAGTATTCTTCCAGCACTTGTAGCTGGGGCACCAGCTCAGCGCCCCCCACAGCCTCTTCCAGCTCTGGCACCTCCAGAGTAAGCACAAAGACGTGGAGGGAGCCATCCTCACTGCCACTGGCCACAAGATGGCCCTCACTTGTGGGCAAGGTATGCAGGCTGTTGACACCACAGCTGTGAGCCTGGAGAGTCAGGCAGGGGCTGCCCAGCCCTGGAAGAAGATGATGGTTGTCACTACCTCAACACTTGGCTGAGTGCACTGGGAGGTGGGGGGACAGCCACAGTGGCACTCTAGCTACTCACGGTAGGGAAGCCCAGGGTCTGCTGGAGGCTCCAGGGCAGGAGAGCCATGGTCCAGCACAGTGGTGAGATCCCAGAAGGCCAGGCTGCCATCTGTGGCTGCACTGCACAGGAACAGCCTCCTGGTAGCCAAGAAAAGGCAGCTGGGTCAGTGAGGGGGATGGAAAGCAATAGGAGCCCCCACCAAACCCATGCAGGACCACCATGCAGCCCCTCTCACCGCCGCTGATTGGTTGCCTCGTGTGTGAAGGAGTGGACCTTGAGCACACAGCGCTTGTGGTGGAAGGTTTCAGCCAGGAGCTGTAGCCGCTGCCCAGAGTCCTGCAAGAGAAAGAGCCTGGGGGGTGCAGAGGATGGCCTAGCTCAGAACCCATTCTAACCATCCTTACATCCTTTGCTTTTGTCTCCAGGCCCCCTGGGTCCTATATGCTCACCTCACTGCCCCATCGCTACAGGCTGCAGCCACAAGGGGGCCAAGGCCAGGCTGGTCGAGCTCACACACAGCTAGGGACATGTACCTGCAAGGACAGTACACAGCCATCAGGCAGAGCCTGGGAGCAGCGGCACAGGGCTTGCCCTGCATGCCCCCCCACCCCGTGCTCCTGTCTGACAGTGCACCTCACCTGGTCTCTGGGTCCACCTTGATCATCCGGTGCCGATTGCGCTGCCGGTCCCAGTACTCATCCAGCCGGTGAGACGAAAGGTGCGTGACATGGCAGGCAAGGCGGCTTGGGGTGCTGGGGTCTGGGCTGACCATGATTGTGAAGCAGTGCATCTCAGCCCTGCCCCCCGCAGATACTACATGGGCAGTCAAGCCAGGCCGAGGATCCTGAGGGCCACCTGGGGTGCCAGTGCCCCACACAGCCACTGCACGCACCGAGGAAATGTGGTTACAGACAGCTGTAAGCGCATGGGCTGAGCCTGTGGCTGTGGGGAGTGCCAGGATACAGACGGTGGTGTCCTCGCTGCACGTTATCACAATGTCGATCAGGCCAGGGCCCTCACTACCGGGCTCCAGGTGGTCAGGCTGCATGAAGCTGGGCACCCCAAATTCAGGCCCCAGGGTGATGGTGCCCACACGCCTTACACAAGTGATCTCACGGCCATGTAGGCTCTCCCGGAGAATCACATGTGGCCGCGTGCAGCCACCAAGAGCCCGGTACAGCATGACATCCCCATCCTTGAGGTAGGCAAAAGCCATAGCTGCCTCGGTATCAGAGAAGGCCCAGGAGCGATGCCCTCCACCACAGTTGATAATGTGCAGCTTCTCATGCGACCGGGGGCTCCACACCACAAACTCGTTGGCGTGGAAACCCAGGATGACCATGCTCCCATCAGCCACCATTCGGAGCCCAGCCACCCAGTTCATACCTCGACAGGATTTTTGCCTTAGGACTGGCTGGAGTTGGCCACCTCGCACCAAGAGCTGGTAGTAGGCACCATCACGCCCTGTAGTGTACACGTAGCCACCATGGCAGGTGACTGAGGTCACACCCTGTTTCCCATGCAGAGAAGGGAGGGTGGACACAGGGCCCCACTCAGCCAAGGCGTTCTCACTCCCACCACTGCCACTACCCGTTCCAGGTGCTCCAGTACCAGCCCCAACTTTGCCTCCGACCCCAAGATCCTTGAGCAAATCTGGTCGGGAGGGGAACAGCAACACGGAGCCCCGGCGGTCCCCGCACACCAGGAAATCGCCCGGGGGTAGGAAGGCACTGCATGTGTGCCATCTCTGCTTGCTTGGAGGTAGGAGGTACCGGCAACGTTCCTTGACGAATATGGCCTTGCCAGAGGGCGCAGCAGAGATCTCTAGGCAAGCCACCACACCACCAGTGCCCGATGCTAGCAACAGAAGCTCCTCGTAGCCACGCAAGGCCCAGCTCAGGCTGTGCACCTTCCCATGGAACAGGGTCAGGTCCACAGCTGCAGTTGGAGTGTTGATGGGGACAACCTTGACACGACCTTCCCCATTGGCCATGGCACACAGTCCAAAGCCCTCAGGACCAGGGGCTGCCTCCAGGAGGCAGTAGGACTGGAAGCACTTGTCCTCCAGCAGCTGCTCCCAGCACTTGACCTCGAGGTCATAAAGGTACAGGACCCCTGTATCAGTCACTGCCAGTACTCGCCATGAGCCAGCCAGCGTCACAGCCTTGAGGGCACCTGGCCTGCTACGGGATTTGAAGCAGAGGGCGGAGACCCCCGAACCTGGGTACCCACGCCCCACCAGGTGCCATAGCCGGATGCCTGAGTCATCGCCCCCAGTGATCACCCAGGCCTGTCTCTCATGAGCAGCTATGGCCCGGATCCCACGGCCCTGGTGGCCCCGAAAGGCCTGGAGGATTTCACCTTCGTGGCTCCATACCAAGCAGACGCAGTCTTCTCCTGCACTGATAAGGTAATTTTCTAGGAGCTTGACCTGCCATACACGGGCACTGTGCCCAAAGCAGTGCCCAATATTCTGCACCCGACCCCCAGGCACCCGCAGGTCACCCACCTTCCAGATGCGAACACTTCGGTCTTCTGAAGCTGTGGCCAACAGGCCCTTGCTTTCCAGGTACGACATGCTGAAGATGACACCCACGTGCCCACTAACCCGTCGGTCGGGGGCTACTGGCTTATTGTCTATTAAAGCAGCTGCTGGGTACCAGACCAGGAGCTGGTTGGAAACGGCACCCGCCACTATGGTCAGCTCCTTCCAGGTATCTCCAATCAGACAGGCTGAGGAGAGGGTGCACCTGTCCGTGCAGGGCACGTCCTGCAGCATGCACCCTACCACAGGGTCATACAGCACCACTGAGTTGTGGCCCAGGGCCAAGGCCATGTTCCCCTCAAGCCAACGGGCATCCCAGATCCAGTCAGACATGTTCCACAGGCCAGAACGCCAGAGCTCCCGGAAGCGGCCCTGTCCCCAGCCAATTTTCACAATTCGGAGTCCCTTGCTCCCAAACACCGCCACCATGGCCTCCGAGTCAAGGTCTCCGTTAGGCTCTGGTCGCACTCGGAACCCATGGATAAGATAGTGGCCAAGCAGGTTCTGCACTCGTTTCATCATCCGCAGATGTCCACCAAAATCCAAGGTGTACACCAGGACATCTGGCCCCTCACCTGGACAGAGGCAAAGAGCCGCATCAGAACCCCTCACCTAACTCTGATGAGCCATGAAGAAGAGACAGGGAGCAGGGAAAATTCTCAATATGTAGCTTATGAATATATCAGGTCACTCAGTCCTGCAGGCTTGAACCTTGGAAAATCCTTGGTCTCACCTTCAGCTGTACCTTCAGTGCTGACTTTCTGATCCCCTCATCAGTCACCCATCACATTCAACTCAACCACGAATTCCTCAAACTCAGTCTCCTCCTCACCCCACCTAACTTCTCATGCTTCAGACAGGAACCCTCTCAGCTTTAGTCCCCAAATCCTTGGCCTCATTTACCTTTACATGCATTCTTCCCACTCCCACCTCCCCCAGGGGAGAGGCAGACCCAGTAAGTCAATCTTTCCACCTTGGGTCCACAGCAGAACCCCTCCTGATTTCCAGGAGCTGTAATGCGGTCAAAAAAAAAAAAAAAAAATTGCAGAACATCGATTATAAACCAATGAACTATATGCTGCAGTAATGAATAAAGACCCTGCTCCTGTGGATTAGGAAGACATTAAACAATATCACACAACAGATGGCGAAAAAATACATGAAAAGATGCGCAACATCACTAATTATCAGAGAAATGCAAATCAAAACTACAATGAAGTATCACCTCACACCGGTCACAATGGCCATCAACAAAAAGTCTACAAACAGGGAATTCCCTGTCGGTCCAGTGGTTATGACTCCACGCTCTCACTGCCGAGGGCCTGGGTTTGATCCCTGGTGGGGGAACTAAGATCCCATAAGCTGCGAGGCACGGCCAGAGTTAAAAAAATATACAAATGAACGCATTTACAAAACAGAAACAGACTCACAGATTTCAAAACAAACTTATGGTTACCAAAGGGGAAACGTGGCAGGGAGGGATAAATTAGGAGTTTGGGATTAACATGCACACATTACTATATAAAAAACAGATAACGAACAAGGACCTACTGTATAGCACAGGGAGCTCTACTCAATATTCTGTAATCACCTATATCAGTAAAGAATCTGAGGAAGAATGAATATATGTATACGTATAACCTAATCACTTTGCTGTACACCTGAAACTAACACAACATTGTAAATCAACTATACTCCAATAAAATTTTAAAAAACAAAACAAAACTGGTTACAGGGTGGGGGTAAGAGTTGGGGGAGGGATAGATTGGGAATCTGGGATTGACATGTACACACACATATTTAAAATAGATAACCAGGGGCTTCCCTGGTGGCGCAGTGGTTAAGAGTCTGCCTGCCAATTCAGGGGACACGGGTTTGAGCCCTGGTCCAGGAAGATCCCACGTGCCACGGAGCAACTAAGCCTGTGCACCACAACTCCTGAGCCTGCGCTCTAGAGCCCGTGAGCCACAACTACTGAGCCCATGTGCTACAACTACTGAAGCCCGCACACCTAGAGCCCGTGCTCCGCAACAAGAGAAGCCACCGCAATGAAAAGCCCTCGCACCGCAACAAAGAGTAGCCCCCACTCACCGCAACTAGAGAAAGCCCGCGCGCAGCAACAAAGACCCAACACAGCCAATATATAAATAAATAAAATACTTTAAATAAATAAATAAAATAGATAACCAGGGGACTTCCCTGGTGGCACAGTGGATAAGATTGCACACTCCCAATGCAGGGGACCCGGGTTTGATCCCTGGTCAGGGAACTGGATCCCACATGCATGCTGCAACTAAGAGTTCACATGCCACAACTAAGGAGCTGGTGAGCCACAACTAAGGAGCCCTGGAGCTGCAACTAAGACCCAACGCAACCAAATAAATAAATATTTTTAAAAACCCAAACAAATAAAAACAGATAACAAAAAAATATATTCTAAAAAGTAATAAAATAACCAACAAGGACCTACTGTATAGCACAGGGAACTCTGCTCAGTACTCTGTAATAACCTAAATGGGAAAAGAATTCGAAAAACACATACATATATATGTATAACTGAATCACTCTGCTGTACACCTGAAACTAACACAACATTGTTAATCAACTATACTCCAATATAAAATAAAAATTAAAAAATAAATAGGGACTTCCCTGGTGGTCCAGTGGCTAAGACTCCACGCTCCCAATCCGTGGTCACGGGTTCCATCCCTGGTCAGGGAACTAGATCCCACATGCAGCAACTAAGAGTTTGCATGCTACAACTAAGAGTTCTCATGCCGCAACTAAAAGATCCTGCATGCCACAACTGAAGATCCCACATGCAGCAACGAAGACCCAGAACAGCCAAATAAATAAATATTAAAAACAAACAAACAATATCACACAAGTAAACTACATAGTTATAATTTTGGTAAGTTAAAAAGGGGGGGGGGGGGGGGAAGGATATAAAATGGGAAAGTCTACTCCAGTGGTTCTCAATAGAGGGGCAATTTCCCCCCCAGAAGACATTTGGTAATGTCTGAAGACATTTTTGGTTGTTACAACCGGTAGTTGTGTGTGCTACGTGCATCTAGGAGTGGAGGCTAAATGATGCTGCTATACATCCTACAATTTAGACAGCCCCTCACACAAAGAATGATCTGTTCCAATATATCAATAGTGCTGAGACTAAGAAACCCTGGTCTGATCTGACCAGACTGGGTGAGTGTCTCGGGAGGCCAACTGGAGGACAAAACATTTAGGCTGAGGAATCAGGGATCAGCAGCAGTTAGCCAAAGGAAGAGCAGGCAGGAGTGAGAGGGGGTGAACCTTCTGTAGCAGAGGAAACAGCAATTCTGATGGCCCTGAGGTGAGCAAGAGCTTTGGGTAGTGTGGCTAGAACAGGAAACAAAGGGCTCAAAGATGGGCTAGAGAAAACACTACTGAGGGGGTCAGGGAGGCATAGGTGCATGGCCTCAAATTTGATGGCAATAAAGGTAGAAAAAATAGATGCCACATGTATGAAGTGCAAATCAACCAGACTGGCCTAGGGAACAGGGTAGATTCTTGGGCTTAGGCACCTGAGTGGCTGGTGTTCCCTCTGATGAACAGTATTTCAATTTGTAGGCACCTGTGCACTTGACAACAAGGGCTGGGAATTCAGATTGTAGATACACATTTAGATTATCAGTACACATGGGTGGGATTTGAGAACTGTCAACATAAAAGTCACTTTGGAAGTCACAGGAATAGGTGAATTCACTTTAAAAGCTTTTGTGATCTGAACTTCCCAAGCCATTCCCACGCTTAATACCTTTCAATGGGGCTTCGCCACTGGGACCTTATGCCCTTAGGGATATAAAGTCAAATCTAGGCCTAAAATGGACTGGCCTCTGTTCATTTCTCCAGCCTCTTCTCCTAGACCACCCTCCCCTCCTACTGAAGCCTCATAAGAATTCCCTCTTTCACACAAAGTGACAAACTCAGTCTTAAGGCCTTTGGCTTGCTCACCCTCTGCCAGGAACCTTCTCTTCTAGTTTACTTTTGCGGTTCTTCAGCTTTCTGCTTAGCTATCCTCTCCTCCAGGAGCCTTAGGAGTTTAGCTCAGTGTAGGAACCTTGGGTTCCCAGAGCCCCCACACCACATCAAAATTGGGCCATCCCTCGCCCCATCCCCCACCCCCATACATCCATCCCCGTTAGGATTGGTAGCAGCTCACTCAAGGCTTGACAGCCAGTGCTCCGCCTTGGGACCCTTATCAAACTCAGCAGCACCATCATCAGTCACTAGTGGCTTCCAGTCGAGCCTCACCGCTCCCCAGGTCTCTGCCGCCTCAGATCCCTGGCCTCTGCTACCCGAGCCAACCTTCCTCGGAGGGGCATCGACATCAGACTTACTGGAACCCAACCATCTCGGGAGAGACCTCAGCCTCCGCACTGGCCTACTCAGAAAGGTCTCGTCCTCAGCTTCCCGCGACCCCATCCTGGTCAGAGGCTCTTCATCTCCACCTTCTAGGTAAGAGCCTCAACCGCCGCACCCTCACACCGGAGAGGCCACACCCCCTTCTGGGCCTTGCCCACCCCCGAAAGGCCACGCCCCGGGCTCTGGACCCGCCCACGGGGGGCCTCATCGCCGACCTACTCGCCGAGCCCCCTCAGGAGAGGCCCAACCCATCGAAGCGGCCACAGGCGTCCCTCATTCCCTTCCCCCGCCCCCGCCGACCGCGTTTCCCCGCTCCTTTTTGCAGTCCCACCCGCCCTCTCCGCGTCACCTGCAGTTTATGAAAGGCCTCGGGAGCCACCTCAGTTTTTTGTTTCCTGGACTCCTCGGGCCGCGCTTCAGCCCCGCCATCTCCGGGCTCCCGCCCGCCGCCCGTCCTCCTCCTCGGGGCATCCCTTTGTTCTTAAGGCCGCTCCCCAGGCGAGCGTTCAGTTTCTTCTCCGCTAGCGCGCGCCTCAACCAAAACTCACCCGCCAAAAGCCGCTCCCCCACGCACTCCAGACCCGTGACCGGGAGGAGAATGAGCTCCGAGGTTGCCCTCGGCCAAACGTAGTCCTCGTGAGCGTCCATGTCAGTCCCAGAACCGCTGCAGCTGCCACGATCAAGAAGAGAGCCGAGCTCTCGCGAGACGAGCCTTCCCGCGCGCCTCGCTGCAGCTCTACAGCGCCCGTAGCAACAGGTAGCAGAGCAGGGGCGCCTGCCGCCGGGGCCCAATGACGACAGCCCTCCGCCCCACGCCGTCCGGCTGGGATTGGCCCTCCCCCTCACGTGACGTCGCAGCATGCCCCCAGCCTCGGCGCCCCGCCCCGTCCATTATGCCTGCAGCCTGTTCCGAGGTTCTCGGCCCTGCAGCTCCAAGCCGCGTAGTTTTATTTGTTGGGGAAGCACGGGGCTGTACACAATAAATAACATGGATATAGGAACTGTGCCCTAATCGCGGCTGGAGGTGGGGATGGGGCAAGACATCGGCCAGGCCTTTGGCCTGCAGCTGGACAGGGGTAGGGCCCCCAACCTCGGGCAGCAGGCGACCTGCGGCTGGAGACCGCGACGGACACTCCCCTCAGAGTTCCACGCGAGTGTCGCGGTAGGCCCGGTCCAGGGCCCACTCCGGCTGCGAGTCGGCGCCACCTTCGCGGGTCAGGCGCGCCATCTCTTGCTGGAACAGTGCCTGCCGCGCCCGGCTGGGGTCCACGTTGATCCAGTTGTTGGCGATCCACTTAGTGCCACGCGTGACCAGGCAGCCCCCGTGCAGCGAGTAGTCGTCCACGTCGCCCACCCAACCTAGGAGAGGAGGATGGTGTGAGCAAGGGAGGGGACCAGAGGGAATCTAGGCTGGACTGAGCTGAGCTTGTGGGCTGACCTGAGCTTGGCCTCATATTGCCCAAGTGCATGGCAAGGGTAGGCCCAGCTGTGCACACCTTCAGTGGCAAACATCTGGCCACAAGGCCTCCTTGGGGGCTCAGCATCTTTCTCTAGCGAATGCCTTATCAACACCACTGGCTCTCTGAAATCAGCTTTCTTGCTGCCAGGCCTGTCCACAGCCCTTCCCAGTCTGGGCTACTAAGGTGCACGTGTCCCCCGCCCCAGTCAGCTGGAAGGCTGGGGCATCAAGGAATGACAGGGTTCCAGAGAGCCCAGGAGGCTGCACAGGTGCAGGCTGAAGTCACTGAGGATGGTCTTTGGGAGGCACTAGGTGCAAAAAAACATTTGAAGGGCAGCCAGAAACAGCTCACCAGGGTGGCAACCAGGGCTGGGTAAAGGGAAGCTTCCCTCAAGGCAGCCTTGGCCTGGCCACAGGTCCTCACCTTGCCCATCAGGCAGGTAGTTGTACCAGAAGACTGCTGTGCCCTGGCGGGGCTTGACACGCAGGTTCCCCTTGTCACAGTGCCTCCGAGTGTCACGGAGGTCAACATCATCCTGAATCAGACTCTGTGGGCAGCAGAGTGGTGGGGTTTTCAAGCTGCCCTGACTGTATGTCCAGAAGCCTAAGGACAGGCAGTCAAAGGTGTCCAGAGGGAAACCAGTCAGATGTCCCCAGGGGACTGTTTAGGCTTCATCCCAGGTCTGGAGGGGTATGTACTGTTTGCCCAAGGCCCTGCCATCCCACCAGAGTAACAGCCCGGTTGGCCCTTACCATTTCGTCATAGGTTCTGTTGTCTGCTACAGGAAAGACAGTCTCGCCCCCACCGGTGACGTTGTTCAAATAAAACAGCACTGTCATGTAGCTGTAAGGCAGAGGGACTGTTGAGCAGGTTCCAGCTGTGGATGCTTCCCAGGGGCTTACCTGTGGGCAGGATAAGCTGCCCAGGTCCCCAAGGGCCAGAGGGGCAGGCTGGGATCAGTGACAACAGGGCAGGTCAGTACCAAGATGTCCCTAGCCCATTCATCTTCCCGCAAACCCAGTCTCTTTCTGTCAGTCACAATGTTTTTTTATGACCAAGATCACAGGTGCAATTAGCTAAATTACATGGCCCTGACCAAGGGCCAGCTGGGAAAGGTAGGCTAGCAGAAGCAGCAAGATCATGCAGAGGGCTGGTTGTGACTAGAAGGGGCTGAGCCAGAGCAGCCACATGAAGAGGAGAGACCTGCCACCATACCTTGGTAGGGGAGGGGGGCATAGCTTCAAAGGGAGAAGCTGAGGTCTCCAGCAGTGCCAGCAGGATCAATAACCAGGGAGGGAGCGGAAAGAATCAGGGGTCCAACCTTGCCCCTTGCCTGAGAACTCTGGGGGCAGCATTCAGTGTCTGTGGGTACCTCAGTCTGGCCACTGAGACAAGATGACCACCCCTTTTGGGCCACTTGGTAAACAACCTGAGGGGAGAGATGGTATCCTCGACCAGTATGGCCCAGCACTCTCCTGGCCCCATACCAAGGGGCAAGCCCACAGGGCAGGGCTGTGCTTGTGTCATCGGGGTGCCTGGTCTGGGAGTTGAAGGCAGCCCTCAGGTGGGAGGTACTTGCCGGCAGGAGGTCTCGAAGGGTACAGACTCATTGGCTACCAGCTTGGTATGGGAGCAGATGGTCTCTGGGTACACAGGCCCGCTGTCCACATGGGCATGGTAGTGGCCTCCCTCACCATACCGCACAACCTGCAGCGGCTCGCTGAGCTCCACGATCTCAGGTGACAGGCGGGTGAGGCGCAGTACCCTGGTGGGCAGCAGGCATTCAGCTGGGCAGCCCCATGCCAGGTGGCACCCTGAGGGAGCTGGCAAGGTGGACCCTGGGCCTGCCACAAGCTCTGCCTCTATTTCCCCTGGAAGCTCCTTAAGCCACCCCAGACTGGCCCTGTAAGAGCAGGAAGGGGTTACTCATGATGAGCCCTTCTCCCTGGATGCCAGAGACATCACTCGGTGGGAAAGATGAAATCTTCATTAAGTTGGGGGAGGGGGAGACAATCCCTCCAGGAAGGAGGATGTTTATCTAAAACCCCTGGCTGCTCAGGGGCAGGGGGTCCTGTGGACAGAGATAAGAGATCACTTCTCTAATTAGCAGAAAACAAACATTCACTCTGTTTCTAATCCCAAATGTCTACTGTTTCCCACAATCAGGGCTAATTTGCTTTTGTTAATTGTCCCCTAATGAGTCCCAAGCCTGGTCTAACAAGTGGAACTTAATCCTGAGTTGGCTAATCAATTCTGTTTTCTCAGTCTCAGCTAAGGACTTCTATGGGGGCCCTGCACCAGGGAGGACAGTCTCAGGTGCTCACCTCTGGCGGATGGCGCGCATAACGTGGTGGGCACCTTCGCCCTGGTAGAGCCACGTGTGGTGGCTGTTCCGCACCAGCTGGCTGGACTCTGCCTTGTGGCTCCTCATATACTTGTGAAAGTCGTGAAGGTCCATGTTGGAGAACTCCTGCTGGCTCAGCACTCCTGCACAGGGCACCCATCATTAATGCCCACCAAGCCCATGTGGGGAGGGCATAGTGGGGAGGCTGCACCTTCCTACCTACCCCTGGCCTCAGGCACTGGGGGGGCCATGTGCACCTGTCCCTCAACCTGGACTCGGGTCAGATGAAATTGGCTTCTGTCACATTAGGCCCTACGGGAAGACCCAGAGAAGCTCATTTCCTCAGTTTAAGCCCTGATTTGGCCCCCAAAAGCATGAAGCCCAACCCCTATTAGACTGGCCAGAGAGCAGGGTCTCCAAAGAAAGCTTAAGCCATATGGCCAGGACACTAGGCCGAAGACTGCCCTTGGCCCTCCAGCCTGGCTCTGTAGAGCATGATGGCCACCCTCTGGTCCTGTAGAGGGCGAAGAAAGAGAGCATTCAGTGTTGGGTTTTGTCCAGGGCCTTCCACACTGTAGGGTGTAAGCTGGGATCGGTCCCCAGGAGTTCCTTCGTGACCTCAGGTCTCATCCTGAGTGTAATACACCTGGCCAGTCCTGCCCGCTGGGTAAACCAGTCTACCTCAGCAGAGAAAGCCAGGCCACTCTCCCAAATGAGAACACTCTCCCCTGTTCCTGCTCAACCCACAAAGCTGGGCTGTATCCTCTTAGAGTTCTGGAAGAATAGCTGGTGTCTTTGCTACATGTTATCCTGGCTGACCCAACTGACACACTTCCATGCTTTGGCCCAGATTTATCTGAGGGTGGGGGCACTCGAGGGCTGTGAGTCTGTCACGAGCTCTGCACATAGGGGCAGTAGCAGCATGATGCCCCTCCAGCCACAGGTCCCAGTCAGATTCTTCACTGTGGGTTCACCAGCCACAAAGCCATTCTTCCAAGTCCTATTTCCTCAACTGGTCCAGAACTTGGACATGAGGGTAATGACTACACCTCAGAAACTTCCTGGGGGTTATTACCAAAGGCGAGGGTGCTTACAGGACAGCACTCCTGCCCACATGACCCCCAGCAGTTAGCATGACTCCAGGTGGGCAAGAGGAAGGCAAGGGGGACCTTGGTTAGACCAGAGAGGCCGACTGCTGGGGCAAGACCATGTGCCTGGCTGGAGAGAGGCAGATGCCAAGCTGACCTCACTGTTCCTTTGCTCCCGCTATACCACTCTGCCCTCTGCCAGCCAGCAACCATACCTCCTGTACCCCAGATGCTGCCTGGTGAGGTCAAAAGAGCCTCCAAGAACTGCCCTCTAGACTGTCACCAAAGGGAATGGGAGAGTCTAGCTCCTGCCTACTTCCCAGAGGTAAGGGCAAGGCTGGATCCTCACCTCCTCATCTCTGGCTACTCTAGAGCTGGGCATAGAGGCTACCTGGCTTGGGGGGCAGGAGGCTCACAGCGACAGAACTGTGGCAAGGTATGAGCTCACCATCACCATCAGGGTCAGCCTTGATCGCAGAGTACATCTCCTGAATGTTCTCTGGAGTCATCCACCGTCCATTTCCCAGGCGAGTCTGGGCCAGGACCTAAAGCACAAGATGGTGCCTCAGTGGGGTGGCCCCAGTGATGGAGACTCACCAGAGCACAGACAGCTGCCTAGTTCCTTCTGTAGGGCTGAGGGTTCAGGTGATAGGGCATGGGTGAGGACAAAGGACAGAGCCCAAGGTCCCTGAGCTGAAGTGAGGGTAGGCAGAGAGGTCTAGAGGCATCTGGGGAGGAGGCCAGAAAGTCAAAAGACCTGGGGGCCATGACCATTCTCAGCCCTGGTGGGACTGTGGCTTCCACGGGGAACACTGTCAGCCTATTGGAGGCAGAGCAAAGGACAGGCCTTTGTCCCACCCAGATACCCCAGGTGAGGTGGGGGAGGCCAGGGCCTGGGTGCGAAAAGGGAAGAGGCACCATGGGGAGGCCTGGCCAGTGAATGACCACCAGGCCCCTTAGGAAGATCGGGCTCAGTGAGGCACTCTATACAGGCAAGGGACCCTGCACCCCACCAAGACCTCTCTCAGAAGCCTGGGTGTGAGGGGCATGCAGAGAGAGATGCAGACTTCTGGCTTCCTCTGAGCTGCCACCCCATCCACTATGAATTCTGTGGGGCTCCCAGCAACAGCAGCAAGGAATCCAGACCACAGACAGCACATCACCTGGGAACTGTGGCCATAAATGCCATCACCTCCAGGTAGATTCTCCTGCCATCCTCTGGAGTTCCCAGGGCAGCAAGGGGCTCTCTAGGAAGGAAAGTGGACCCTGGGCATGCCCAAGTTGATCTGAGGTAGCATCTGACTTTTGGGGCCAGGGCCGAGCAGTACAAGTGACCTGGCCACCAGAAACAATTTTGGGCATTCCCACCCTGGTGCCTACTCCAGGCCCCAGGATCCCAACCTCATGGAGCTGCAGGCGACCATCACGGTTTTGGTCCAGCAGCTGGAAGAGGTCCAGCTGGCTGATTTGCATTGTGCCCATTGCTTCCTCATACTCTTCGGTGGGCAGGATCTGGCTGCGTTGTAACCCCTTCATCTGTGCCAGGTGGATGATGAGCCGACACTCCTCATCACTCAAGAAGCCAGGGATTTCTGCCAGAAGAGGTGGGGTGGGGGGTGAGGCCAAGAACTGGGCCAGGACGCTGATGCACCAAATAAATACATTCCTCTCTGCGGGGTTCTTGGGGTAGTCCCTGTCCCCTACTGGTCACCAAGTCAGGAGGACTTCACATCTGCTCTAGACTGTGACCCCAAGGTCAAGTTGTCCTGCAAAGGTTAGCCAGCGTTTGGAACATGGGGCCTCTCTTTTTGACGCTGAGAGCACACAATTTCCAGGGGAGTCCTGGGAGGTGAGCCAGAGCAAAGCTGGGGATGGGCTAACCCACCTTGGAGTGGGACCAAAGGCCAGAGGGTGGACCTGAGGGGTGGAGGGGTGACCTCCACTCCTTACTGGGTATATATTTTAAAAGGGCGGGGGGAATGTTGGCAGGTTTTTGCTTTCATTATTGCTTTTCAGCATTGTTCAAATAAAAACAAAGTGAATACATGCAGCATTCTAGGCCTTGCCCTCCATTCTCTTGCACAAGTGGGTGCTGGTCATCCGTCCACTACTGAGTTGCCCAGCGCTGGGAGGTCAGTGGGGGTCACTCAGGTTTTTAGCAGATGCTCTGAGAAGATGCCCAAGTGTCCTTTGCTTTGGGAACAAATGTACACTGAACGCCTACTCCATGCCTCTAAGCCCAAGTAAAGGCCAGTCAGGCCTGGGGCTTAGCTCCAGTGGCTGGATGACCCCACACCAGCTCCACAAGCAGCTCAGTGGAGCTGGAACACGAAGCTCACACCTGGCAAGCCCACACCCCAGTGACTCCAGGCACTTCCAGGGCTGAAGCCTGGGCCTTGCTTCATTCTCTTGTTCCTGGGAGAGACGACTTCCTTTGACGGGGCACAACAGGCCCACACAGGAACTGACTGGAGGAAGGGCCATGCCGCCACTGTGACCCCTCAGAACTCCTGCAGAGTGGTCTGCCACTTTTCTGGGTTATTCTCTCAGCATGAAGTTCCAGTCATTGCCAAGAGGAAGGAAAATGGCCACTCGGAGCCAGGATTGGAGCAGTTTTTAATAGTAATCACAGCAGATCACACTTAGGGAGCACAGACTCTGTGTCCTGTCCTAAGCATGTCATCAACCCCGTAATCCGTATACTCGTCCTAGAAAACCAGGCCCCATTAATTCACCCTTCCTCTCCCTGAGGAGCCCCCAAGCACAGAGACATCAGCAATTTGGCCAGGGCCCCACAGGCTGTTGTACTCCAGAACCCAGGCTTACAGCCAGATTCAGATTCAGCTTCCACAGGTAGGTGACCCAGATGTGATGACACTGAGGACAGGACAAAAGCCACCCCACCCCCACCTCCGGCCTGCCTGATCCCCTCAACCTGTCAAACCCAGAAAGGGTGTGAGCCATCCACTGGGGGGGCAGCACTGCTGGACAATGGGTTAGACCAAATTGCTAATCACCAGTCACCTCCTGATCAATTAGAAAGATAAACAAACAAGAAAAGTAAACCAGAAAAAGAAAACACAGGCCCAGGTTTCTTCAGTTTATTAGGTGCCAGTCATTCGCAGGCCCAAAGGAGATGCCACCCTCTATACAGCCCCCTGCCATGTGCTATTCAAATGCAAACAGCCCAGGTCAGCACACTGGGGCCTAACCAGGTGGGTCTGAGCACATGGAAGCTGGGCAAACATTGGCTCCTGGGGTGTGGGCATAGCCCTATAAAGCCCCCAACCTCAGTGCACTGAGACCAAGGCAGAGAAAGCAGGTGATGGATCAAGGGCTGTGGCGGCTGGTGGCACTGGTGGTGCTGTCAGGTGACAGTGGGGCAGGGGCTCCCTGGGGCCCCACGCGGTGCATGGCCATTCCCCAAGCTATGGCGCTGTGCCACGACATTGGCTACACAGAGATGTGGCTACCCCACTTGCTGGACCATGACACAGCAGCCAAGGCCATCCAGCACTCAGTCAGCTGGTTGCCCCTGCTGGCCAGGGAGTGCCACCCTGATGTGCGCCTCTTCCTCTGCTCCCTCTTTGCCCCGGTGTGCCTCGACAGGTAGGGCAGGGGCTCCCAGGTAAGGGTGGGGGCCTCTCCTCAGCCAGGGCCTGCTCTGGAAGCTCTTCACTAATCATTGCTGTGTACCTATCAGTGACAGGAGGATGAAGGATTGTTTTATCAGGGTGTTGCTGGCAGAAAGCGCAGATGCCCATGGGACACAGGAGACATAGGCAGGGGACTATCAATGGTGTGCACCCTTGGTCTGGATCCACAAATCAACAAGGGCTCTTAAATGTCAAGGTAGGGCAAGTGAGCGGCCCGCTCTAGGCTAGGGGCTGAGAACCCCTCTCCAATGAGGTGTGGCAACTCTCTGCCCAAAGGATCCTGGCCAGAGATGGAGCCACGGCTTATCTGGTGGCTTTTTCTCTCAGAGTCCAGAGATTGCAAGGCTGATTCCTCTTCCCCAGCATAACCTACCCCGTGAACAACAGCTCCCTCAGTTTCTTCTTTGCAGAGCCAGGGCCCTTCCTAGAGCCTCAGGGTGACCATGCCTGTAGCAGCAAGAATGGGCTCTTTCAGAAACTGAGGATTGGGCCCCTTTGCTCTTGGCCAACCCCAGTCCTGGCTAGAAACTGCAGTGTCCTGCAGGCCTTTCAGGACAAGAGGGAGGGCCCTGCTTTCTCCCTCCAAGATGGGGAGTGAAGGCCCAGAGTGCAGGGCCCCTCCCACAGCCCTCTCCCAGGCACTAGGCATCCACCGGAGCTGTAGGGGGAGATGCACTGGAAAGGTGGAAAGCAGCCTGGGCCAGGGCAGGGCTGGGGCTGGGGATACAAGACAGAAGGGCTGGGAGACCCAGGGCTGAAGGCTAAGATTTCAGCAAGCAAAGGAGCAAGAAGCCCAGCTGCAGGGCTGTTGCAAGGTGACCAGGGTATCGTTGCCCAACAACCATGGAGTTTCTGGCCAGGCCTAGAGCTAGGAGCACACAGAGGCCCCAGCTTGGAATCCAGGAACCCTGGTCCTGAGCACCCGCTGCCCCTTACACTTGCCCTGCCCTGCAGGGTCATCTACCCGTGCCGAAGCCTGTGTGAGGCCGTGCAGGCCAGCTGCGCCCCCATCATGGCCTGCTATGGCTACCCCTGGCCAGCCATCCTGCACTGCGAACGCTTCCCCGCCGGCCACGGCCTCTGCGCGGCTGCCATCTCCAACGGCTCCCGCCCGAGCCGCCCATGTGAGTCTCTACACAGCTTCTAGGCTGGTCTAACCCTTTCTCAGCCCCACAGGCTGCACCCCAGCCTTTCAAATCACAACTCTCGGGGATCAGGTAACTGGGTGTCTCTGGTGGGAAAGAAGAGGGACAACCCACAGCGGCCGCCCATCTCAAAAAGGGTAAAGAACAAGGGGAAAGTGGGAGAAACCCCTGCTGATGGCTCCCCTCCTCCACCCGGGGCCCAGGGGGGGCCTCACTCAGCTCCTCCCCCCAGTGCCGCGTGCCAGCTGCAGGGACTGTGAGCTGCAGAACACCAGTTCGTCCAAGGAGGTCCTGGACACGCTCTGCGCTAGCGATTTTGGTGAGCCTCTGGTGCCCAGCACCCCTTACACCCCCTTACAAGTGGGTTCATTACAACTCCTGGCTTGGTGCTAAGACAAAAGAGGGGATACCCAAACATTATGCCTGATTAGAACTAAAAAATAAGTTCCTTTAATAATTGCTAAAAAAACAACATCCCAGGAGGACAGGCCTTCTCTAGGACCCTGATTCCAAGAGCAGAACATCAGACAAGAGGGTTTGGCTTACCAGGTGGAGGGGAAGATGGGGATACTCAGAGGGGCCAGGCTCATCATCTCGGCTCTCTGATCCCATTCAGCACTGAAGGTTAGGCTCTCCTGGCGCAATAGGTCATCCTCCGGACCCTCAGACTGCGACCTGGACTCACAGCTAGAGGTGCTGAAGGTGGGCCCACTGCCCCCTGGGGAGCTGGCGCCTACTCTGTGACGCTGGCTACAGCTGGATGCCACGTGTGTGTACAACCTCCTGCGCGGAAGGTATGCTGGGACCTACGTGCTGAGTGGGGAGGTGCAGGGTCACGATCTGCTGGTAACCACGGCCTATGGTTGCAGCCAGGGCCACAGAAATCTGTAGCTGGCCATGTGCAGGTGGCATCATCACCAGTGCCCAGAATAGAGTCAACCGAGGTGGGGAGAGCCTGGGACTTTATAGCCACAGCCTCTGCAGTGGCCACACAGACCATGTGCTCCCCTGGACACATATAAAACCCTCTTTCTGCTGCCCTCCATGGATATTTGCAGACCAGAGACCCCATCAGAAACCCATCTGATGGCTTAACCCAGGACCAGCACAAGCAGGGCAGAAGTCCACTTCTGTGGTCCTTTCTCCTGGAAAAAGTCAGCTAGCCTTGTGTGCTGGGCAGGCAAGATTACCTTTCTGAACTTCCCAGACCTGGGATGCCAGCCTGGCTGATGCCCTGCTCCTGCCCACAAGCCCCAGCATCCCAAGCTGAGCCTCAGGGCAGGCACAAAGCCTCAGGCTATGCTCACCCAGGCACTATGCTGCTTGTCAAGTCCCAGACAGACTCAATTATATCTTCCTGACCTTTACTGAGTCCACAATTCTGCCAAGCAGCAGGCCTTTGGAACAGCAGGGGGGTTCATACAGAAAACTGCATTAAGCTGCTTACAAACCTGAACTAATCTGCATACTGCAATTCTTTCCCTACTTCTGCGCTTCCAGTGTTTGTCAAGAGAGCACAGTGGTCTTATGTAACTGCTTTATTGTTTTTTTTAAGCTGAAAAAGAATAGGTCTGGAAATCCTATAATAAAGCAGTTATGGTTTTAACATACATTGTTTTGTGTACTGGTATCAATTACTCATTTACCTTAAATAGTTAAGAAGTGGACTAAAACTCTTGCTGGCCCACTGGAAGTGCCCCCTGCTGCTCTTGAAGAGGGTGCCAAATAAGGAGGCACCTGCCCAGGGTGATGGTGGAGGCCACTCTGCACACAAAGACAGGTGCTGGACTGGCTGAGAGTATCTAGTAAACCCCTCCAGCTGGCCAATAATTGTCAGCAGTAGACTCTGGCCGCTGAACACGCAGCCATATCAAATCAGGCCTCCCACACATGTAGCTAACCTTTAGGAGCAAAGACACAATTACCAAATAAATACAGAAGACAATTTCCAATGATGCTAAGCGCTGAGAAGAAAACCAAGCAGGCTGACGCAACAGAGAGCCTGGAAACCTCCTGAGACCAGTCTGAGGTGGAGAGAGGTCTCTGAGGAGGGGAGGTTTGAGCAGAGGCCTGATGCGGGGGAAGGCACCCTTGGTGAGAGCCAAGTCTGAGCCTTCTGGTGGAGGGAACTGTGCATATAAAGGCGCCAAGGCAGGACTTCCCTGGTGACGCAGTGGTTAAGAGTCTGCCTGCCAATGCAGGGGACACGGGTTCGAGCCCTGGTCCAGGAGGACTCCACATGCCGCAGAGCAACTGGGCCCGTGTGCCACAACTACTGAGCCTGCGCTCTAGAGCCTGCAAGCTACAATGACTGAGCCCGCGTGCTCCAACTACTGAAACCCACGCATCTAGAGCCCGTGTTCCACAGTGAGAGGCCATCGCAATGAGAAGCCCGTGCACCCTGAGGGGTAGCCCCCGCTCACCGTAACTAGAGAAAGCCCACACGCAGCAACAAAGACCCAACACAGCCAAAAATAAATAAATAAAATTTTTTAAAAAAGGCGCCAAGGCAGCAATGAGCTTGGTGTCTGAGAATCAACAGGGGGTGAGTGAGGGAAGGGTAGTGGGAGATGAGGTCTGAGAGATGAGAGGGTCTTGGGGCACCAAATGAGATGTAGAAGTGGAATGGGAAATCATGGAGGCTTTTAAGGAAGGGAGTGATGAGATCTGATCTGCTGTTTAAATACAGAATGAGTGTGAGGTAGAGGGAGAAGTGAGCCACATGAGAGAAAGCAATGTCCCTAGAGAGGCGACAGTGAGTCAGAACTGGAACACCTCCCTTCTGAACTGAACAGGACAACGGTCCAAATCCTTGGGAAATGCCTACCACAGTCAAGCAGGTATCCGCCAGGAACTCAGGGGGGGCCTTTTGTGGCCCAGGTCCCACTTACCAAATGTCTCTAGGAACAAAGATGGGAAACAGGAAATTTCCCCCAAAGGGAGAGGCTGAAGGTTACGTGCGGATTTCCCTGTTAAGTGGTGGGGTTCTCTTCCACAGAGATGGAGGCACCCTAGGGTAAAACCCAGTCCCCTTGCCCCAGCTGACACCCTAAACACCTACCCCTTGAGCCCTGGCATCTTGGGTCCCTGATGGTGGGTCACAGTAGGGCAAGGTGGCAGAGCCCATAGCGGGCCCATTCTCCTTGGGCCCTGCCTGCCTCTTTAGGGCGACAGTAGGTGGATGGACAGGCAGGCACAGAAAACAGAGACACTGCTCCTTCTTGGAGTGAGGCTTCCTTCTTTGGATTCATCCAACACCACATTCAGGAACTGCCCCTCCTTGGACACCCTCTCCCCTGTGGTTAGCCTGTCTCACAACTGGACTTCTTATAATCACTGACCTCTTCCTCATTTGTCTCACCTCATTTCACCAAGCAGCAAGTCCCAGGACTTTCTGAGTAAAACCTAGGACATCTTTCACCAACAGACTCAAAGGTAGTGTAAGAGTTTTGGAGGAAATGAGAACAACGATTAGGAAGGTCTTGCTGCAACTGCCCAGTTCTCCTAATCATGCCCTTTGTAATTTATCTGCACAAACAGAAACCCATCTGATGGCTTAACCAGAATCAGTTTACCTTTTGTCAAATCTCTTCTGCTCCCCGTAATGTACTCTTGGTGACTTCGGGTCTGGGTTTCTCATTCTCTGCTTTGTAGGACTTTGACGCAACAAGCTGCATGTTAGGGGGTTAGGGTTAGGGGTTATGCCTCATGGCTCACTTAACCTAACATATGTCTGAATTAAGTATATACAGGCCCAAAAAGGCTGATGAGAGAAAGTACACCCACCTCAATGTGTCCGTCTCACAACAGTGGAGTAGTAATGGGGAGGGTTGTTCCCTTGCCTGGATCACCTGTTCCTTGACAGCCACCTGGCTTCATCCCACAGCTCCTGCGGGTCTTTGCTCAAATATCCTTCTCAGGGAGGCCCACCCTGACCACCTTACTCAGTTTCAACCCCAGTTGAAATTCTGCCTTACTTGTCTGTGATCACTTATCACCATCTGACATACCATGTGTGTTTATTTGTCTGTAACCTCATTCGACTGTCAGCTTCAGGTGTTTTTTGTTTTCCTATTTTGTCCAATTCTGTATTCCCGGCACCTGAACTAGTGCTTTGCTCGGACTTCAACATTATGCAATAATAATAATAATCTTTTAGTGCCTTCCCACAACAGGACTGACATCCTAACCTATGTGAAATCATTCTCACAGGTCTAGGCATAATCCCCAACCAGGGCCCTCCGCCTTAGGGTTAACAGCATGCGCTCAGATGCTCTGCTTTGGCTCCCAGTCCCCTCCTGAAAACCCCTTACCCCTTCCATCGCCCAGCAGCCAGAAACACCTCAGGTCTGCAGGTAAGTGTGTCACTGAGGCTGGGTACCCAGGACGGGTGGGAAAACCTATCCTGGGCAAGGTCATGGGTCTGGGGACCCCCATCTTGTTGGTACTGGTAGTCTTTGAAGGACTTCAGGGTCTTCACAACTAGCACGTTGGCTTTAGAGTGCAGGCTGTAGAGAAAGGCTGCCTTGTTCTAATCCTAGCTTCACCCTGAACTAGTTGTGTGAGCCTGGCCAAGCAACAGGGGCTCTCTGTGCCTCACTTTCTCACCCACTAGCCTGAGAGTGGGATCTACACACACCTCATAGAGGGGCTGTGAGAATTAAATGGAATGATCACATAAGTCTAGCACATAACAAGAGCTCAGAAAATGTGAGCTATGATGCTGGTTCCAAATGAGGTCACCCTGGAAGGCTCTGCCTACTGTAATGGCTGAACACAAAACTCCATCCTAAGAAGAATCCCAGAGTGCTGGTAGCAAAGGCTGGTGCCCTTGTGGGGCAGGTTTGGGGGCACCAGCTTACCCATATTTGGACAGCCTGCTTATCAGACCCACTTTGGGAGTGGAATTTCCCCTCACAGGCCCTGAGATCAGCTAGGACCTGGTTATCAGTCTGTCCGACCCTCCCCCCATTCTAGAATGTGACAGAATTAACCATGGCAGGGAGCCTCCAAAGGCAGTTTCAATGAAATGTTTAGACACTAGCTTCTAGATCACATTGCTCAGCCTTGTGATGGAAGGATCAGCTGCAGAGAGTAGGGGTCACAGATGGGAGTGTGGAAAGGTCAGCCTGTCACCCTATATTGGAGATGGGGGCGGCCATTTTCAAAACAGAAGTCACGTGGTCAGATGAGCCTCAAGGCAGCCACCAGATCGTAGCCCCTGACCCTTCCTGGGGGTGCCCAGCGAACTTACCGAAGAGCAGCGGCTTGAGGCTGAGGGTTCGGATGAAGTGATCCCTGTCGGCGACCAGCTGGACCTTGCGCTCATACCCCACCTAAGGGAAAGCGGCACAGCGGGCAGCTCGGGCGCCAGGCCCCTACGTGCGAGAAAAGAAAAGACGCCTCGGCCCGGTGGGCGGCGGCGGGCGAGTGAGGGGGTGCGCGCGGCAGGCCGGGACGGCGCAGGGAGCAGCGTGGAGCCCCGGGCTGACGGCCGGCCGTCTCGGGCTCGGCGGTGCAGGGCCTGGAGCGCGCCGCGGCGGAGGCCTCACCTTGATGCCCTCCAGCCGCGTGAGGGGAGCCAAGGTTGGCGCGGGCCCGGGGACCTGGGCCCGGCGCTGGGGGCCGGGGTCGCTGCTGTTGTCGCCGTTGCTGTAGTGTACGAAGAGCAGCAGCGCCAGCACGTTGCCCAGGTACAGGTGCACGAACACCATCAGCACCAGGAAGTAAGCGCGCGAGCAGATGCCGCGAGGCTTGCACAGCGGCCGGACCGGTGTGTCCTCACAGTCACCCAGCCCCGCCGCTGCCCCAGCCAGGTCGTGCTGGGGCGGCGCCCACTGCGGACTCACAGCCTCAGGCCGCCGGCCTTCCGCCGTCGCCGCCGCCGCCATGGTGCCCAGGTTGCGCGCGCACCCAGGGGAGGGGCCGCGGGGCTGTCAGCGCCGCGCCGCGCCGCGCCGCGCCGTAGCCAGAACCACCGCCGCCGAGCCAGCGCGCGCGGTGGTCACCAGCAGGGGGTTCCTGGGGATCCCGCGCCCGCGCTGCACTCAAGATCTCCGCGCCTTGAACCCCGGCCCACACTGAAGTTCCTCTTCCCGAGCTGGGTTATCGTTAGGAGGAGATGCACACTCCCCAGGGCAGAAGCCGCCCCCCCAAATGTAGATGCAGACAAGAGCAGCACAGTTACAGGAAACCCCACTGGTAGTTCCTCCTTTCCCCGGTTGAGACGCACTTCCCTCTTCCCTGAACAGTATGGTCTGCATTTTCTCGCTCCCGGGAGTGGGGTGGCAACAAGGAAGAGGCAGTGCCAAAAGATGATTCAATACTGCGGCGGGTTGGGGCGCCGCGGAATCCGATGACTGCGCACATTGTGGTGGCGTCGGACCCAAGGCATTCGGCACTGACACTCGCCAGTGTAGGCGGCCAAGAAACGCCTTGGAGGTCTGCTCTGCGGTCGATCTGAACCTCCCGGGGAGGGCTGCAGGAGTCAGGTCTTAGGAAGCAACTGCCTGATGTGCGGGGTCGCATAGACGGGGGACCCAGTCTGGAGTTGTCAGAGAGCAGGAATGCTGCAGGTGCTCAGGTTCACAGGAACACTCCTTGCCTCAGCGCTGGCACATATGAAGAGGGAGAAAGGGACTTTTCCATAATTGAGACACCAACGCCTCAGAGGAAAGTTAAACCCAGATTATCCCCAAATATGGAGGTGGGAGGACATACCAGTGGCCAAGTGCCAAAACCTGGTCTTTTTCGTTCTCTGCTCGCCCCCACTCCCACCCCCGAGGTGAACACGCAGACAAGAGCAACATCATTGAGGCAGGTCCTACCGGTGGTTTGTCTTTACACTGTTAAGACCCCCTCCCCCTCCAACTTCCTCCCAGACAAGTAGAGTGTGCATTTTCTGGTCTCCTCAGTAGGGCAGCCCCATCTTCTTCTCTTGGAGATTCTACACACAATGGCAGATTTCATCAGTGCCCAAGTATTGGGTTGGCCAAAAAGTTTGTTCAGGTTTTTTCCATAACATGTTGCTGAACTTTTTGGCCAACCCAATACATGGGTTCATCCAGTCACCTTTAGGGACTATCTTGTCAATCTCCTTAGGAAACTAGAGAAGCACTGCCCAATAAAAGGAGAAGTTCTGGATGTTTTCAAGGGGTGGGGGCGGGGCAGGTGTTAATGGGAACCTTTGGGGCTCAGCCAAAACTGGGATGCTGACCAAACACCTCCAGTGGTCCAGCATCCTGCTTCAGATGGAGTAGGAACTGAGCTCTGTAGGCAACTGGCAAGTCTGGACTCTCCCAACATGGAGGCAAAGACAGAAGCAGCAGGACCTGGCCCTTCTTCCTGAAATGAATTCCAGATGTCATGGTTTTCTGGTATCCATGAATGAATGTTGAGACCATCACCACAAAATGCTCATGTTCCTTAAACTATTTTCCTGAACTCCATTCTCCTAAGTTCCTATTACCTATATCCAATTGAGTTATGCTTACTGCTATGCACAGCTAACATCACCAGAGGGCAAGCAGGTTGGGTGGAAAGTGGGGGGCGCCTCACCCCCTCTTTCTGCTCTGCCTGCTATTGGCTATGGGAATTTCACAACCACAGCATAAACTATAATTTCTTGACCTTTTAAAAGCTATGGCCTTTTTGATATCCAAACCTCTTAACACCCAGGCTGGCTCACCTCATGGGGGTGGCAGTCCCATCTCAGTCATGATACATAGTCAAATCTGGGTCTTGTGCTGAGCTGTGTTTTAATCTCTATTACAAAAGTTGGATTTACTTTCCAGTTTCTATCAGTGAATGTTTTTTGTTTTGCCATTTACTAGAATGATGACCTTGGGCAAATTACTCATTTGGGACGGTGACAGCACCTACCTCACAGGGCTGCTGTGACGCCTAAGTGGATATGTGCTCAGTGACCATTAGTGTGATTATCTTGTGGGGACAGGAACTGGTCTAACAAATTCAATGGCTATGTCCTCCGTGCCCAAAATAGATCTCAGTATATAGGCAACGCTCAGATTGTTGCAGGAAGCCCTGAAGAGTATGTGGAAAATCCCTCCTCCAGATTTTGCTAGAATGTGCTATCTTCTCTTGTTCTAAGATCACCAAGGGTATGGTGCCAAGGCCATTGGTATCCTGCCCACTGATCTGCAGGAGCAGCTCTTCAGTCCCTGGCCTTGCTGCCTCAGTGAAAACATTCACTAGTGACCAGTTCTGTCTGTGTCCTCCATGTTCTGGAGGCTCCTAGAGGGTAGAGGCCATGTTATCTTTTGCACACTATTGTATGCCCAGGTGCTGAGCATGGGGCTTGGCACATCTGAAGTCCAAAGAGGAGCAGTTGTGGAAATGACTAGCAGTGTCTGGGACCTCCCCGGCTTTGGCTGCCCTGTGCATGCTGTGCTGCCCACAGCGCTGGAGCCTTCACCCCTATCAGTGAAGCTGCCGCCACTCCTGACACCACAAATGCAGACCCCCTTGCTCAGAATCCAAGCTCTTTTTCCTGTCCTCAGCCTTTGGGATTAAAGTCCAAACATTTCCAGCTCCTGTCGAGAGTGAAGCCACAAGTCCCGCTTCCATACTCCATGGCCCTTTGCTCCCACATCTGCTTTGGAGGGACCCAAGGATCTTCTGAATAAGCAGCTCAGGGACTCAGCAGGGCTGTAGGGCATTAGAATCAGTACATTACCACATCCTGGGATCTGTGTTTGGTGGGGAATGGTTTGGCCTGCACCCAAGGAGGGAAAGGAAAGCCAAAAGTACCAGGATATTCCACTTCCCTCCACAGGTGACCTCTCCCCAGAAAGGGAAGAAAGGCAGAGCAGTCAGGCCAGTGGGGCCTTCACAGCCCTCTGGACGAGGGGACTGGCCAACAGGAAGGCCCCTATTTGGTGCTCACTGGCCTGAACCCCCAGGGGCATTGGCTCCGAAGGCTACTTGGATCGTTTGAAGAATGACTCTGCACACACCTTTATAATCAGAAACTTGCAGTTTATTTTGAATAAACCACTCAAGGTTGAGCAGATGACATCACCTCAACTTTTTCTTTGAAGAAAACAAAGATACATGGTAAATTCATGAAAACACTGTGCCTTCCTTTGCAGGGCAGAAAAATTCTGCCTGACCTTTTCTATCTTCCTGATGTTAACAAGAGACAGCCACTTGAGGCACGAAAGAAAGCTCTCTGCAGATCAAGGGCTGCAGGCTGCAGTCTGGGCACAGAACCTCCTGCAGCTCCAGTGGTTGGGGCCACAGCTGGATGCAAATGCACTATGTCGTAGCTGTGCAGTCCAAAAAATGCCCAGGGTGCCAAGGGTGTGACTTAAGGTGCAGAGCTGCAACTCAGCTCCTGCCGCTGCCATGGCAGTGACACAGAAATGACTCAATGCAGAGGTAAAAGCTCCAGACACCAGGATCTTCCATGGGCCAATGCAACAGTCACACCCCACCCCTAGGTCCCGCAGCAGGCACTCTTCTCCTTCAGTTAGCTCAGCACTGTCCAACTCTGGGTTCATCTGCTATACTCCTAACTTGTCCTACCGCTCCACCCCGTGGTCCTTTGCTTGCAGGAGATGACAGGAAGAGGCAAAACCTGATTGGGGAGAAAGGGAGCCTGCAGCCGGCTATGTACCCCATGACTCCAAGAGTTACAGCTGTCCTCTGCCTTCAAGAGTGATTCAGTTTACAGCTTACATGGTACCTGGGAAATTACCAACTGAGGTGAAAATGTTTGAATATCAAAGAATTTCCAACACAATATTTATTCACAGATCTCCTAAGCAACTCTTCCAGGAGGTCAAGGAGGCCCTATCAGGTATGGACAACTCTGCCGGCCTCAGAGTGGAGGCACTGAAAAAAGCCATAGAAACCCCAAGAATCACAGATTTAACTTCTGAAAGGCCCACAGGACCAGGTTCAGGACAGGTAGGACACCATGCAAACCACTTGTTCCTCTGCACTGTGAAAAAGCTGGCCTTTTTTTCCCTGGCCCGCCCCTTGTGGTACAGGAGCTGGGACCACAAATCAAGAACCGTGCTGGCCTCAGACTCCCAGACCCTAGAGGTGCTGTCCTCCAATAGCTGAAACCAGGCAAGGGGGAGCACAACCAACCCCTAGAGTGGGTAATGGAGACATACACTCCAGGTTAACATGAAAACAATTTGTGCAAACAAGGTCCCTGAGCCAGGCAGACCAGAGTCCTTGGGAGGACCATGCTGAACTCTGACCCTAACATTCACCAGAGGAAAGTGTAGCAGGACAGTGTCAGGTATGGCTGTGTGTGAACCTGGTCAGAGTCACACCACGGGAACACTGGCACAAAAGAAGGAACCAAGGTAAAACAAATTTATTTGGGGGAACAATCCCCTTTAAAAGTGGATCTCTATCTTTAGAAAACAAAAGAAAACTGTGCTGAACTCTCATCCCCTGGTCTGGAGGGCCACAAGCCCACCTACGTGTTCTGCTGTGGGCTCTGGCCTGAGTAGCCAGACCCAGGTAAAGCTCACTTTCAAGAATTAAGATGAGTCCACAGACACACAGTGCCATCAGACAGGATGACACCCCATGGCAAGACTCCGTTCTGTATTGTCTCCTCACTGCCAACGTAAGGCAGTGCACCTGACCACAAAAGGGTCTACAAGGACCAGGCAGGAGGCACGATGTGATTCCCTGCGCTCCATGCCTATAACTCAGGCCAACTTAATTTCCCACCATCTGCCACCCATGCTCTTCCCTTGGGACTCTAGCTGTGGCCAAACACATATGAATCTGGCAAGCAAAGACCACCGGGGCCCTCTTGCAGTAGAGATTCTGAGGCAAGGTGAGTGGGCAGCATATGTTACATTCTAAGTAAAATAGCTAGAGGTTAAAACACTCCAATGCCAATTTATTTTTAAAAAGGGTTCTGTGTAATTCTATGGTTTGTTTGCCCCCTCTTTTTTGTATAATTGTACAACCTTTGAAAATTTTAAGTTGTAACGATCTAATCCTATTAATAGTCATTCAGAAAAAACTTTCCCTCCCTCCTAACAACCATCCAGGGGGAATTAAAGGTCCTGAGAAGAGACCAATTCAACATGGCCTCTACCCTGGGAAAAACAAAAAGCAAAAGATGAGGGAAAAAAAAAAACCCAGAAATCGACTAAGAGGTGTGTGGCCAGTATCTCTCAGGAGTGGGGCCCTGGCTGTTGCCTGGGGTCGTGAAAGGCAGAGCCTGCAGCATGCAGTACAGCAGCCGGGAGACCTCGCAGCCACATCTTCCTCACTCTGGCATGTCCATGTCCCAACCTAGGTGTCATGGAAATCCTTCAGCAGGGTTCTCCTCCGCTGCTCTGCTATGTGCATCTGGTTCTCTAAGTCCTGTACCAAGGAAGCAAGATAGGTGCTTGCATGGCCCAGTCCCGTGAGCAGGGAGCAGCTGAAGCCACCCCACCCCTGCCCCCCTGCCACCGACCCCAAGAAGTCAAAAGCACTGACCTTCCCACCCTTCTCAGCAGCAGCCTCCAGTCCACATGCCAACTACCATGTTACCTATTACCACACCAGCCCTCCCTTGCCTGCCACAGGATCCAAGAGGACAGCGCTTACCCCTCTGTCATAGCTGTCTGCACGCTCCACCTTCCATGACAGGTTTTCGATCTCAGCCTCCAGTTGAGCCTGCTGGTATTCAAACTGTATGGGTAGAGCAGGAGGGTCAAAAGGAGAAGGGGCTGTAGCCGGGGCAGGGCCTGTAGATGGGAGGGGCAGATGCAGCACCTCAGGCTCGCATGAGCTATAGACAACCCTGTCTCTGATACTGTCCTCAGAAAGCAGTGCTACTTCCTGTACCCAGAGCCAGAATCCAATCAAAAGGCTACCTATGGGGCTTCCCTGGTGGCGCAGTGGTTGAGAGTCCGCCTGCCAATGCAGGGGACACGGGTTCGTGCCCTGGTCTGGAAGATCCCACATGCCACGGAGTGGCTGGGCCCGTGAGCCATGGCCACTGAGCCTGCGCGTCCAGAGCCTGTGCTCCGCAGCGGGAGAGGCCACAACAGTGAGAGGCCAGCGTACCGCCAAAAAAAAAAAGAGCCTGTGTAATATGTTGTTAATCTTATTTGTTCTTTTTTTCAATACCTTCCATGGTGCTTTTGTTGGTTGGTTTGGTTGAGAGGCCCGCGTACCGCCAAAAAAAAAAAAAAAGGCTACCTATGGAGTAAAGCCATGTGGCAAGGCCACACTCACCCTCCACCCCCAAAGAAAAGGGAAGAACTTAAGCCACTGAAGAGAATGCTCCCAACATACAGGGAAATGGATGCTACAAGAACAAGTCAAAGTGGATATTCACTGAATACTTCATTTTTTCAGCCCTTCTGAAAATCAAGAGTCTTAAAAATTTTCAAACCATTTGACTTAGTAATTATATACCCACTGCACAAATCAGTTGCACAAAGAGGTTTCCCAATGCCTTATTTATGATAGTGAAAAACAGAAATAATAAATGCCCCAAATGTTGGTACAACCATATATTGGAACATTTATGCAACTATTACAAAATGGCATTTTCCAGCCGGGTAAATAACAACAGCTGCAAAAACAATTAGTTGTAACCAAAAAATGTTATATATATAACCTTGATTATAGAAATAATATTAATTTTAAAAGGCTGGAAAACGCTAACAGCAGTCATTTCTTTCTGGTGGGATGATGAATGATGTAAATGTTTTTCTAAGTTTTTCAACATTTAAACTATAAGTGTGAATTACTTTATAACTGGGGGGAAACAACCCAACATCTAAGATGAAAATTAAACCAAGATGCAAAAAAAGTCCACTATATTTAGGAACATGCAAGCTGCATATCCTCCCAAAGCATGGGCACTGGCTCCCAAGTGGCAACAGACATTTCCAGCCAGTCACCCCAAAAATATAGTTGTTCACGGGCTTCAGTATATCTGCCTTCCTATTATACAAAATACCAGCACCTGAGATCTACTTTGGAAATGCCCAGGGGAGAAATAAAATTTTACAATTGCCAGTTTTGATTTTGCCCTCCCAATAACCAGGCATCTGGTCCTTGCTCTCCTGCAAAGTGCAGGTAGAGAAGGGCAGCTCTGAAGCTAAGAGAGCAGAGAAGAAGAATCGCTTTGCCTTACCAGCTTCTTCCTGGGTCCAGACTCCATGTAGTATGCATATGGGTACGTGTACTGCAGGGTGTATCGACACTGCAATAGAAAGGAGAAGGGACCTGTATCTATGACCCTAACCACATGGATCTCAGGTGGCTTTTACAGTTCTACCCCACCATGCAAATTAGCCTGGCTCAACTGGTATGGGCCTGAAAGAAATGAGGCCAAGGCAAATAAAAGATGAATTGGGGGACAACATGGCAAAAACTGAAACAAAAATGGTCACAGAACACCCACAGTTCCTTTTTCACACTGTGATTTATTACCAGCAGCTGCCTCAACGGCTCTTCCCTCTTGAGTCGGACATCAGAGTCCACACATCTATCTCAATACTTGTCCAAAGACAATCTCTTATTTTCCTTTGAGTGATGCATGGATGGGACAAAAGAAGAAAAGGGCTCTAGTTTTCCCTGCAGTTCTTTCCCTGCAGGCCGAGGCACTGGAATACTCTTCTTAAAATCCCCTGGACAGCCACAGAGGGCTGGGTCCTCAGTGGGCACAGCCCAGCAAAATGTGGACCCATAAGCAGGAGCATGCAGGACTGCACAGGGTGCTGAGCCCCCTGCCCCCTACAGTGCCTCCCACCCTCAGAGGTCTGGGCCTGACAGGGCTGGAAGAGTGAGGGGGTACAAACCTTGGCCAAGAGCTTGGCAGCATTCTGTAGGTACTGCCAGTCAATCCACGTCCCCAGATTATTCATGACCCTCTCCTGAATCTTCTCGTGAATCCGCTGGTATGTCTGTGCCTCCAGCTGCAAGCTCTTGTTGTGGTTCTCCCACTACAGGGTTCAGAGGAGGGAGAAAGCTGCAGGAGTCCCAGGAAGGTGGAGATCCAAAAGGAGTTCAGAATGGCCACAGCCTCATCTAGCTGATGGGGACTGTGTGTCCTTGGGATTGCAGGAGGGGGGCTTCCTCAGTCTACACTACCAACCCTGTCCAGAGCAGCTGTCTGCCTGCCAGATCACTCTACTCCCCTGCGGCAATAGGACTCGATCCCTGAGGATGAAGCAAAGCTAGGTAACTACAGGTCTCTTGTGCTTAGAAACCAAATGTCCCATGCTCTGTGGGCTTCTGAAGGGTCTTCCTGGGATGAACTGCCCTCTGAATCTGACTATTAAGATGGCACTGGATTAGGAGGAGGGGCAAGATAGGGGTAGGGGATTAAGAGATACAAACTACTATGTGTAAAATAAGCTACAAGGATATACTGTACAGTACAGGGAATATAACCAACATTTTATAATAACTATAAATGGAGTATAACCCTTAAAAATTATGAATCACTTTGTTGTACACCTGAAAATTATATAATACTGTCAGTCAGTTATACCTCAATTAAAAACAAACAACAAACATGGCACTGGATGGAAAAGACTGTCTGATGATCCTTCATTATCCTTCAATTCGTCATTCAAACAAGGTCAGCATGTCCTGCCTTGTTAGCTGTGGCCGCCCTGTGGAGCCTGAAAGCCGTATCTATGGAGGCACCACACAGGCCACTGCAGGAGTTCCACTTCCTGACTTCTGTGTGAGCATGCTGGCTGTGGCTACCAGTCACTGGGAATTTCACCCAGCAGGCCAAATGGAAGAAGCCCACCCTCCAGGCTTCTGGATGCCTACCCTCTCAAAGTAGAACAAGTACTTCTTGAGGGCCTCCCTGGCCTGGGCTTGCTGGCTCTGATTGACAATGTCAGGGTTCTCCTTGTACCGACTGCACTCATAGTACTCGCTGCCGTGGGTCTTCCAATCTCCTAGACACATCCAGCAGAAGTCTACACAGAATAGAGAAAGAAGTATTTATACACACGAGACAAGCCCACATTCCTCCAAAGTCATAGGCAAAGCAGGAAAACAGATCCTGCTCTGGGTGGGGGGTGTCACCTATCCAGAACTCTCCAAGGGTGCCTCTTTACAGAGGGAATGTATACCTCTCATCCCTGTCACATTCCACTGTCCCTGTAAGCCTGTCCTTGCTTATCTGAACAACAGCCTACGGATAGTCTCAGTTTCATGAACACATATGCTTTGTGCCATTTAATCCAACACAAGCAGATGCTGACTGTACAAGGCCACTGGCCTGCTGTGTCAATGCCTCTGTGACAAGCAGAAACTTGTCCGACTGAAGCCCACCTGGTCATTCAGAAAACACATGTGCCCTCCTGACTATGTCCCACTCTCAACAACTGTCCTAGGTGTTGTACATGAAACTGGAAAGAAAGACTTTTCCCCCTTTTCTTCTGTCTTAAATAGCACATTTTTATGGGAATTCCCTGGCGGTCCACTGGTTAGGACTCGGTGCTTTCACTGCCGTGGCCCAGGTTCAATCCCAGGTGGGGGATCTAAGATCCCACAAGCCACACAGTACGGCCAAAAAAAAGAAAAAAAGAAAAAGCACATTTTCATAAAACCCACCCAATAGTGCATACCTAGAATTATGACTCTGTTTCCATACTGAGGAAGCAAAGAGGGAAAAATAAAGATCCCCTATGGATGCTATACATCCGAACAATTATTGTGGCTTAATGGAGAGGGGCCAACCACAGTTCTATGTTCTGTCTCTGCCAGAGACCCTGACAGTGGTAAACCCTGTTTCCCAGGAATCATTCCATAAGTTGGCTCAATGACTTCCCAAAAGGGACTTCTGTAAAATCTGGAGAAACTAAAGCTAAAGCCAAATCAAGAGACCCAGAGGTCGTTCACTTCTCTTCTCCTAGGAGGCTTCATTGAACAGTGGCAATATTGCTTTCTTCTCAGTCAGCTAGGTTGTGTTTGCTACTGTTTTAAATACTACTACATTGCTTAGGGTTGCCTGTACAGGTAGTAAAACTATACAGCAATGTGAGGGATGGAAGTTAACTCTGGGCAGTAAGGGATGGGGAGACTATGACTGAGGAGGGACACACAGAGGACTTCCTCAGTACTAGGAATGTGGTGGGTACTCGAGTGTTCACTTTGTCATTTCTCTTTAAACTGTACGTATGTCTTGTGCACTGTTCTAAGTGGATCATACATGTCCCCCTCATTCAAACATGCAGAAAAGCTAGGGTGCGATATCACTGAGGAAATATGCCACTACCCTCGGCCTATCTTCATTCTACACTTCAGGGTCACCACTCCAGTCTAAAACCTTGCCTCGTCTACTCTGATTACAGTGTGCTCCCAGGAGAACACAGGAATAGCATTAGTCAGGCTCTTACAAAGAGAAACTCTCATGGCCTCCTGGTCGGCATCTAAGCAGCTGTGTAAGAAACCTATCTAGACATATTTTCTACCTGAAGGAATTTTATTTCTTTACTTGATCTGGCAGGAAAGGAAAGCAAAACCAACAGGTTCTATGTAACCTACACCTGATAGATGACGGAGGCCTGAAAGGCCAAAACCCCCTCTGAAAACTTTATAAAACCTCAGAGGAGGACTTCCCTGGTGGCACAGTGGTTAAGAATCTGCCTGCCAATGCAGGGGGACATGGGTTCGAGCCCTGGTCCAGGAAGTTCCCACATGCCACGGAGCAACTAAGTCTGTGCACCACAACTACTGAGCCTGAGCTCTAGAGCCCGCGAGCCACAACTACTGAGGCCTGTGCGCCTAGAGGCCATTCTCCACAACAGGAGAAGCCACTGCAATGAGAAGCCCGCGCACCGCAACAAAGAGTAGCCCCCACTCGCCACAACTAGAGAAAGCACATGCACAGCAACAAAGACCCAACGCAGCCAAAGATAAATAAGTAAATAAATTTATATATATATATATATATATATATATATATATATATATATAAAACTCAGAGGAAAACCATTATTTTACTGCCTCCAGTAAAACCACGTACAGCCTGCTTAAAAGGTATCTGTAAGGCAGCACAGATAAGCCCCATGCTACTTACCTGCCTTGGCAAAAATAAAAAGAACACACTAAAACCTTCTTCTTGGATGACTGAGGATTCACGAGGGTCTAATAGTCACCCCAAACTTTACTTCTGACTACATGTGTCAGCGAGACGGCAGTGGGATTATAAAAGGGACCGAAAAATAATAAATCAAGAAATCAAGAAAAGCTTTAATCTGGTTATCATGACTATAAGTGACTGAGGCTGCCCTCTGTTTTATCACCTCACCACAAAAGCACTCACTAAATAAGCAGTGGAGACCCGTGCACAAGAAACAGAGACTGTGCCACTGGGCCTTGTACATCAAGCCTGGGACTCACCGTGTTTACACTTGGAGCATTGCTGTCAGAGGGAAACAGAAGAGAACATGTTAAGAGCACGCTGACCAAAGGCTCCATGTCACATAAGCAAAATGTACAGGCGTCTGCTCACCATGTGATTGCAGCCTCCGTTCTTCTCAATGCAGATGTTGCACTTGGGACACTGAGGAGACAGAAGGGTGCCATTAGGCTCACGCACCATCAGGCCGGTTCTAAGACAAATTACACAAAGCTCCCGGCACCCGTGCCCAGTAGCTCATCGTGCGAGCACTTCTGGGGAGGAGCATCTCACTTAAATGTGGCGGGTCGCTGAGGCTGGAACAGCAATTCAAGGAAATGAGGTCAGCATGTTTGGCTCTGAAACACTCCAAGCACCATCTGTCCCTGCCACGAGGCCGCTCAGATTAAGCACAAGCTGAGTCAGTAGAGAGCTTGCCTGCTTGGGAGGAATGCCAAAGCAGCGTAAGAGCTGCCACACTGGACTTAGTCCTCATCAGCTTGCCTGAACTTCTGCTTCCAGGAGAGGCCAAGGAAATAACCTCTAAAGCTCGCTCTCATTTGAGAGATGCCAGCAACCCCAGGCAGCAATGCAGAGATCAGTCTGATACTGTGCTCTTCCACCGCCATGAAAAGGACTATGCTTAATGATGTCATGGTCACAGCTGTGCTTGTGGGTGCATCAACTCAGCGTGTGACTGGCACAGGGTACAGCCTTGAGTGCTGAGTCATGCAGAACTCAAGGGGCTACAGGCCATGCTTTCCCATGGGAAGTTTCCAGAATGAGAATTGGGCAGGTTTGGGCTTGCATTAGAGTTCTGCTATTTATGATGTGTGGCTATCAACTACCTCCCTCCCAGGGCTGTTAAAGCTTGGGAGGCATTCAATAAAACCTAGTCTTGTTCTAATTAGTTTTCCTAAGGGTCAAACTTCTCCAAGCATTTCAGCAATTTATTAAAATAAATGCACTCGGTGCATACTATGATAAATTGCTACAAACTCTGCCAGGTCTGGGCAGCCTCCATCAAGAGCCCTGAGGCCCTGATCAAGAGCCTCCATCAAGAGCCCTGTTCTGCTCTCAGATGGTACATCTCCTGGGCAAGGCCCTGGGCAGCACTAAGGAGGGCAGATCCATGACAGGTAAGATACAGTCCTTACGTCTTTAGTGTGAGCACTAATGTAGTTGGCTGTTTCAGAGTCGTCTGCACACTTCGTGAGCCATTTCCGAATTGTGGCGCAGTCTGTGGGGGCGTGATACATCTGACGACACTTGAAACTTAAAACCAGAAAAGATAATTGTTAGGTCAGATCCTGTGTTCTTCATTTTCCTTCTGTCCAAGCCAACAGATCCTGAATTAGAGCTTTTCAAAGAGGTAACGTCACCTATCAAGGCATCTGAGACCTTTTCTTACCCAGGATTATACTGAAGTACTGTGTGAATTTCTCTCAATAAACCCAAATGAAACGTTTGTTTTAAATAGCTTATGTGGTGTCAATCCTTCCTGACAGGATATCAAATTCAGAATTCAGCTTCCCAAAGGGCGTGGGGATGCATTCTAAGATACCTCAACTCAGGCCCAAGGCAGGAATGAGATCCAGTTCTGGGAGCCTTGGCTTATCTCCAAGTCAGATGTGCACACAGGATGCACAATGCCAGCACTTGTGCAATCTGTAGGGGGCATAATACATCTGACAATGCTTGAAACTTAAAATCAGAAAAGACAAACACTCCAACATTCATCAGGCCAGGCGCCCATGTTTTTAATTTCCCTTTTGTCCAAGCCAACACAACGTTATGGATAAAGGCTCTCAGGCAGGTAGCCTAATACACGTCCCAGGGAAAAGAAGTTCATAATGAAGGATACAAAGGATGGAAAGCAACCACATTAGTGGTTCTTAACCTTTGGTGAATCACAGACTCCCTCAACAACATCTTGAAAGGCAGGCACATATGCACACATACCACATTTTCTACGTACTTTCTCTGAAGCCCCACCATGAATTTTCCAGGGAGGCATGAATTGGGGACAGGTCTGGGCCTAAATTATGGCTCTGCCATTACCTTGCACCTCAATTTCCTCACCTATAACATAAGAGTAACAACAGTACAATCATACACAGTTGTTGTGATAATGAAGGTAAAATGATCAGGACAGAGCATTTCCTCTGGTAAGCCTTCAGTATACTTTAGCTATTCCCATCATGTCTACTGAATAGAGTAAACCCCAGGTAAATATAAACATATTTATGGATTATAGTGTTATAAAATTAGCAGAAAGGCCAAGAGAAAGATTAAAACGTTGATGGTTGTTGCTTTCAAATACAGTAGTATGTGAATTATCTGTGCAGGTAGATACACACCCATACAGACATGCAGTCTCTGGGCCATGAGTCTCAGCAGCATAAACCACAGCACATTCCCCAAGAATCTGTGCCCCTTTCTTGTCTCTAGACTATTATCAAACATCTCATGGAACATGAGATGCTAGGTACAAACCCTACCCACGTGGAACAGAGCTGCTCTTCTGGCTCAACGACCCTGCCTCTCCCAGCCCCACCCTCACAAGAGCAACAGCAGTGATGCTTTAGAGCAGGGGAAGGCACAAGCCCAGGGCTGCTCAGCACCCACACTCACTCTTACCAGAAGACCTCGTTGCACCGATTGCACTGTACTCGGCGAGCTCTGGGCTCCTGTACCCGGATAACCATGGGGCAGTCTGCACCAGGGCACAGCTGGAGCTGGTAGTGACTCTGTGAACACACCAAGGGGAGGAATAATGAGGACATCCCCTAGTTGGTGCCTCCAAATTAGACCTCCCTGAGTACTCAAACACCTTCTGTTCTTCCAGCTGATGACTTATATCAAGGGGCTACAGGAATTCAAGATGGATGTTGTGAAGACCAGACATTAGGCAGGTAGTGCAAATGACCTTTGTTTGTTTGCTTGTTTTTAATATTTATTTATTTGGTTGCGTCGGGTCTTAGTTGCGGCACATGGGATCTTCGCTGTGGCATGCGGGATCTTTCGTTGTGGTGCGTGGGCTCTTTGCTACAGCGTGTGGGCTTCTCTCTAGTTGTGACGCACAGGCTCCAGAGCACGCAGGCTTAGTTGCCCTGCGGCATGTGGGATCTTAGTTCCCCAACCAGGGATCAAACCCGAATCCCCCGCATTGGAAGGCAGATTCTTGACCACTGGACCACCAGGGAGATCCCTGAAAATGACCTTTGAATGCTTAGCTTAAACTAGGTAGAAACTCACTAGAATGCTCTAAGATTAGATGACAAAATGGAATACAGAATTTTGTCTCTGAAATGAAAGGGCATAGGGACCAGGGCTGGAAAGGAACACAGACCACTCAGCTGTGCATAAGACTCTGAGGGGCTCAATGACCCTCAGGCATCTACCAAAGGCAGAAAACAGCACAAGGAACAAGGCATTGCTTTTCCTGTGACATGTGCATGAGACAACCCAGACCGTCAATCAATCCAATAAGCTTGGGCATGAAAGACAAAGATGAAAATTATGCTGCATGGAACCAACAAGCCTGAACAGGTAGCGCAACAGAGGGGAAGGACTCCAAAACTGACCATGCTGAAAACCTGAACAAGTTTTCAAATTGCCCAAAAAGCAACACCTGTTCTTTGTGCTGAACCACACAGTGAACTGAACAGAACAGCAACTCCTGAGATATGCTTGACTTGTGTTTATCCCCTGACATACAACAGCTTGTTTAAGCAACTTTGTATAAGGTGGGGATGCCTGACCATTCTACAAGAGAAAACCAAGGCTCAGAGAGGTAAAATAATGGGTCAAGGGATACATAACAAGGAAGCAACAGACCTGGGATTCACTAGCACTCTAGTCGTTTTCAAACTGTTTTAAAGCCGTGGAGCTCTTTCTTCAAACGAAAGCATCTACTGGCAGTCTAGTCTATAAAGTAACTGGTGAGCATCTGATGAAAAGCAGGCCTGGAAGACAGAGGGCACAACAGGGGCTGGGCATACCTCCACATAGTCCCTGAAGAGGTAGCGTCTGTATTTGTCTCTCAATTCTTCATTGGGCAGCAATGGAAACACAAAGTCCTCTGGTGTTCGAAGTGGGCAGTCCTGAGCCATGCAAGAGACACCTGTTGAACAAAGATAACCTGATGGACAACTGTATCACAGAAGACACAGCGATAATATATTTGCTGAGTTCAACCAACAAATTCAGATTCTATGTAAGGAACCCCTAAAGCATCAGAATTTATTCAAAGAAGAGAGAAATTAATATATTTGCACAGTGATGCAACTAGAATATTATTCCAAATTAAATAGGATAGGGAATTCCCTGATGGTCCAGTGGTCAGGACTCGGTGCTTTCACTGCTGGGGCTGGGTTCAATCCCTGGTCAGGGAACTAAGAACCCACAAGCTGCATGGTGCATCCAAAAAAGAAAAAAGATAAGTACATGGAGGATATAATTTGTCGGCATTCTCACTGCCAGAGCCCCGGGTTCAATCCCTGGTCGGGGAACTAAGATCCCGTAAGCCGCACAGAGCCACCAAAAAAACCCCAACAAAAACAAAACAAATTAAATCATATATATCACAAACAGCACCAATAAAAAACAAAACTGTTTAAAAAATCCTATAGGGTGGGCTTCTCTGGTGGCGCAGTGGTTGAGAGTCCACCTGCCAATGCAGGGGACACGGGTTCGTGCCCCGGACGGGGAAGATCCCATATGCCGCGGAGCTGCTGGGCCCGTGAGCCATGGCTGCTGAGCCTGCGCATCTGGAGCCTGTGCTCCGCAACGGGAGAGGCCACAACAGTGAGAGGCCCGTGTACCACAAAAAAAAAAAAAAAATCCTATAGGGTTATTAACTAACAATTTAGTTCTGCGATGTTTAATATTACGTGCATGTGATTACTGTCAATACAATGAGATTTTGCAGACACAATTAAAGTAATGCTGATTTAGTTTCAAATATCAAGTCATAGTTAAATATTCCTTTAACTGATCATCAAGTTTGATTTGTGCTTATATTTCCTAAATAACACCTAACTCTCTAGGTGTTTCTGAGTTATGGCTGCCACTCTGAGAATCAAGATAGATATGGTAGGCAGCTTAAAGGACAGTTCTCCCAAAAGGCAAGAGAAGATAGCCTTGCATTCACACCAACGTTTACATATATGCCCAAACATTAGCCTTAACTCTCTCATTTTGCTCAGGTCTAAACTTTACCATTGTTCAGACAGATGTGTTTGGAAAACAATGGTTCTGACAATGAAAACTTCAATTAGGCTCACAAGAAAACACTCAGTTGACCTGAGAACCTGAAAGGGCAGAGCTAAAGCTAAATACTTCATGCCAGCCTTTTATAAATCCTATGGCAGACTCACCCACACCCACGCCGTCCTTGACAAGTACTGAGCAGTGTTGCTCCCAGCAGCTGCGGCAAAACTGGTGCTGACAGGCCAGAGACAGTAGGTTTTCCTTCCGCACAAATTGCATACACACTGCGCAGTGGTGAGGGGGATGGGTTGTGGGGACCTGGGGAGAGGCAGAGTGATATGAGCCATGGGAGGCAATTCTGACCCTGCAACAAGTGTCAGAACTCAACTGCAATGTGTGCACTCTGCGAGTTCCAGTTTTGAGCAGAAAGCATATTATCAGGAAGGCTTTCTGAAGGAGGTGGTAACTGAACTAGGCTTGATGAATCACTAGGATTTAGAGAGGCAGAGAGAAGATGGAAATGAGAACTAACAGTAGTTTATAACGTCAGGCTGAAAACACTAGGATTTCAGAACTGTCAAGGTCCTTAGAGGTCATTCAATCCACCTTGTTTCAGAGACTATTGGGTTTCTTTTGAAAACTGCCCTCATTCAGCACAGCAGAGTTGCTCCTCAACAAGTACTACAAACCCAGCCATACAGGTGCTTAGAGGCTGAGTGTGAGCCTCTAACAGCCCACAATGCAGTTTTATGTGTAAAAGACAGTGGTTTTCCCATATCAATATGTCCAAAACATACAGTATTACAGTTTTTACCAAGTTACAACTCATCCTTAACATGCCAAAGAGATGTCACATACAATTAATTTAGAGAGATGAGGAAGGCTTCTACAAGGGAAGAAACTCTTCTAGTTTGTAGGCAAATAACTGTAAAGCTTAAACTCCAGAATCCATACCATGCTACACAAACTGGCAAAGACAATCTGGGGACCCCAGCCAAAAACACTAACCAATGAAAAAGTCCACTACATGTTTAACATTAGGTTCTTGTTAGTTTACTGGGAATACAAAAAATAACTTGAGGAAAAGGACTATATTCTCATGTTTGTCCAGTATTCTCCTAGAAATTTTCTCCTAAGAGACTGCAGAAGTTATGTGGTGAGCTGAGCCCCAATTCTCCCTCCTGAGAGTGCACATGGCCCTCATTCATTTGACAAATGCTGACTGAACTCTCAGATACAGAGGAAATTGCTATACATAGATTCCTAAACTTAAAAAGCACTTACAGTCTAGTAGGGGAGCTAAAAAGATATGAGTGAATTACTACAACATACATGTAAAGGTTTAAAGATATAATTAGAGGAGTTTGGAGGGGAGTGGTCCCAGGAGATAGGTTTTGTGAAAGATGGCTTGGATGTGGGTCTCTAAAGATGAGTTCCATTTCCACAAGCAGAGATGGGGACAGAATCTGGACATTCCAGACCAGGGAAGGCAGAAGCAGAGTCAAAGAGGCATGTGGTGAGTGGGAACACCAAGAACACAGCAGGAACACCAAGAACACAGAAGGAATAGAGTACAGGCTGTATGTAAGTGCAAGGAAAAAGGTGAGGCTGGAGAGGGCAGGCAATGATTCACTCCTCATCTATGAGGAAAATTTCCAAACTATAATGGAAATGGGAGATTTAGGCCTATGCTGGAACAAATATCATGGGCATACTGCCACTACAAACAAGGCAAGATGGTTCTCAATAACAATGTGAGCCACAGAAAGAGCCACGGGCAACAGGAGAAGCCTTATTCAAGGAGGAGACACTCACATGTTTTGACGGATTGGGCTGAACTCGAGCCTCAACGAGCAGTTGAGCACAATTAGACTTGTATCTACAAAACAAAAAGCAGAAATAAAGGGAATCAGAACCTGAAGACAAATAGTTTTACTTCTGAACAAAAACAGGATAGACCAACATGTGTTGCAGTCACACTAAAGTGTCTTTGTCTTTTAACTACCTTCTCGTAAAACCGAGCTGGGTTTTTACCTTACTACAAATATTTTCTGCTTTTTCAATTTTTTTAGCTCTCAATTGGTATAAGAATAACAACTCTGTCCTAAAGGCACTCAACTATAAGAAAAATACTTATGAAGGACCATATCTGCTTTAAGTCCCTTTCTGGAATTACAAGCAAATATCTCTATGTCTTCAGAATAGGAAAGGATATCTTCAAGACACAGAAAAAGCAAAGCATAAAGGAAAACTCTGTATGCTACAATTAAGAACTTCAATTCAGGGAATTCCCTGGTAGCCTAGTGGTCAGGATTCTGGGCTTTCACTACTGTAGCCCAGGTTCAATCCCTGGTCAGGAAACTGAGATCCCGCAAGCCAAAAGAACTTCAGTTCATCAGAAGACAAGATAAAGTGAAAAGCCAAGCTATAAACTGAAATATAATTCAATACATATACAACTGGTAAAGAACTGACATTCAGAATAAACAAAACAAAAACTTCTAAACGTCCATTTGAAATGAAAAACAACAATTAGAAAAATGGGCAAAAGACATAACAGGCATTTCACAGAAGAGGAAGCACAAATCACATAGGAAAAAATGATCAACCTCCTTAATAACCTGGACATTGAAATTAAAGACAACCAGATGCCATTTACACCCACCAGACTGTAAAACTTTAATTCTGATACTCATACACCACTAGTGGGTATATAACATGGTACAATCACTTTGGACAACATTTTGGCATTATCTAGTAAAGGTGAAGTAACACATACTCTACAGACCAGCAATTCACTTTCTGTACTTAACCTTAGAAAAATTATGTGACACTATAAGTCATGTACAACAGTTTTCAGAGTTGCATTATTTTTAACAGCAAAAAACTAAAAACTCACAAACAGTTTTTGACAGGAGGATGGATAAGATGTCATGATGCTCAACCTTGTTAATTTAAAAAGTTGAAGAATACATATGATATGATTCCATGCCTGTAAAGTTCTAAAAACATACAAAACTAAAAGATATATAATTTAAGAATAAATAAGAAAATGATCAATACCAAATTCAAGGTACTGGTTGCCCTGGAGAAGGAGGGGATTGTAGCCAGGCAGGGATTGCCATCAGAGGCCTCTGAGTAAAGGTCAGAGGGTTTCTTTGTTTGCTTTATTTGTCTTTAAAACCTATATACATCACACATATGCATGTGAGTGCACACTCACACATTTTTAGGAAAAAAAATTTCATAATAAAAATTTAATTCCTTTCTGGAATGAGGTATGGCATAAATACATTTAAAAATAAAAACAGCTATCATGTGGCAATAAAAGTGCCACACAAAGTCCAGGTAATCACATTACCAAGACACCAGGAATCTGAGCAGGGAAGAACTACATCTCATATACATGATTTCCTTACTCTGCCTAGTCAGAATGCCTACTTTAATTTTTATTCCTAGTTCTCACACTACTATTCTTAGTATCTTTACAGCTATCCAAATTGTCTCCACCCCCAAGTTAGGCTAGAGAGTTTGGACAGTGCTAGATACCCATTACCGGAACCTATGTGGTTCCAGAGTTTTGGATAGCAGTGCAGACAGGGAAGTTCATCTGGAAGTCTACCTAACTGTATTCAGCTCTTCAGTATAGAGAGTGAGAGTGCAGTTAGTGAACCAGGAATGCATTTGCTCTTTCCTGATCAGGCTGGGCTGCTCTAGCTAGTTTGGCCTTCTTAGCCTAGAGAAGGAAAGGCATAATGATCTTCCTCTGCCGATCAACAGAATCACACCATACAGACAAAGAAGACTCACTTTGGTGTGAAAGAGCAGGGGTAGTGACCAGTGCACTGCTCAGCAGGAGCAGTTTTGTTCTCCAGGAGTTAGCTGGCAGTCCGGAGGCATTATTGATTTACGGACTTGTAGTAGATAGACCCCGGAGATTCTTCCAAACCTCCTACAATTCACACAACAGTCCCTTCACAACAAAGAGTTATCTAGCCCAACACATCAACAGTGCTTAGGATGAGAAACCCTGAGCTAGACAGAAGCACATGCCTCTTAGAGGAACCCCCTTAGAGGATGCATGAGGAGGAGGAACCCCTCCTCCTGACAACTTCCAGGACACCTGAGACTCCAAGCTGTGCGCCTCAAGGGCCCTGGTTCTGGAGGTGTGGGGCAAACTAGCTGACCTTTTCTCTGAAGGTAATATGCGCTATGTCATGATGTATTCCTCACTTGATGTGTCTGAAAGAAATAACTGGATATATTGTCAAGTGTTATCTAAGGGCACTGATTAAAAATTAACAATGGCATAAAAAATTTGACCTAACTTCACTGTACAACAACAGGGGTTTGGAAAAGTATGGAACATCTATATAATAAAATACTGTGCCAGCATTAAAACTGGGGTAGAAAGAATATGCTGAAAACATGCGAAAATGTTCACCATATACTGAGAAAAAAAGGCTATACACTATGATCCAGTGTTTTAAAAATATAATCTGCACACTGTAAGGATATTCTCCAAAACATAAACAATAATCATCACTGGGCGGGTAGGCAGAGAGAGGAGCTATGGGCAATGCCATCTCTTCTTCCTCCCCCAAACACCTTACCTGTCCATTATCTCTGTGACTTGCCAGTGGAAATTAACTAATATAAGTTTAGCAACTGAATGAGATACCTAGAAAGAAAAAAAAAGAAATCAAATTATAATGTAGTTTCTTTCAGAGTGCTCTGCATTTTGAGAAATGCATATATTCATCTCTATTGCAGACCCAGGCTTGACTTTCAAATTCTTCCTCTTGGTTCTCTGTTTCATCTTTTAAGTTCAGACTCTTATAGTCCTAGTGATTTCTTGGATCTCTTGACTTTTTGATCTTTGTTTTCATTAATGACTCTTCAAAGAAATTAGTTTGATTTGAAACTTATGCGAAACCATCCTATCTACAGTAAATAACGACCCAGCATCCAATTTAAGAAAAAGAGCTGTTAGGTTCCCTAATGTGATTTGTTTCCTCAAGCTGTTGTAGGAGGCTATACATGGTAAGTGCACCTCTAGTTAGGCCTGTTATTTGCAGAAAACCTCAGGCTTGGACTTCTTGTATAAACCCAGAAAAACAAAACAAACAAAAAACACCCCTGTTTAAAATCTCTGAATTCCCGGCAACTAATAAGCCCTAATTGCAAGGAGAATTTAGAAGTCCGTGGGCAGCCTTTCTGGCCCCTACATTCTCCTTTAAAGCACAACGGTTATGGTTATCAAAGAGCCTCAGAAGGGGCACTGAACTAGCAATTCTACCTCTGTAAATTTTTTCTGAGGAAATGATACAGGATATGCAGTCCCTGAAAAGGATGTTGCATAGCTAAGTTTACTGACGCAGAAAGTAGTTCATATATTAATTTTAATGTTAACAGGAAAGTAAGCTAGTTACAAAACAGAACCCTGAACATCAAGACTTGGGTGGGGGCCTAATCTTTTTCTTTTTGGCCATGAGGCTTGTGAGATCTTAGTTCCCTGACCAGGAATTGAACCCAGGCCTCCAGCATTGAAACACAGAATCTTAACCACTGGACCACCAGGGGGCCTTATCTTCTAGTCCGGCTGGGGGGGTCAGAAGATTAGGATGTGTTTGGAGGCCTAGATAAGGTTACCTAGAGAGAGCACTGCAAAACACAAGGGTGCTACTGAATCAAGGAAAAACAAGGAGCACACTTCAACCTAGGGAGCCAAGAGAACACACAGAACCTTGGTATTCTGCTCACTGGACTGAGTTTTCATACAGGAGCAACTAAGGACCTATAACGTGGTACATGCCTGGTGCACAGATAAGAACTGCAGGAGGGAAGACACACAGTGACCAACATGTGGTCCCTGGTCCCTACAGCTCAAATCACTCCTGAAAGGAGACACATACATCCCTATTAAACAATAGCATGTCTCAGTGTACCATCAGTGAGTGAGTGCTTTCCTGTCCTACAACCCAGGTACATCTGGAGAAAACCAAGGACTCAAGACAGCTTACTTCACTAAGGGTGGGGGTCCCTACTTTCTTCCATGCAAGGTAAGAGGCATGTGACCCATGCATGTTGCTGTAGTATTTTCTTATTAAGGCTCATGGAGACTTCAGGCTTAGAATTCCTTAGTTATAGCTGACACTTCTTCTAAATGATTCTATAAAAAAACTATGCACCTGGGACTTCTCCATTGGCGCAGTGGTTAAGAATCCGCCTGCCAATGCAGGGGACACAGGTTCGAGCCCTGGTCTGGAAAGATCCCACATGCCGCGGAGCAACTAAGCCCGTGTGCCACAACTACTGAGCCTGTGCTCTAGAGCCCACGAGCCACAACTACTGAGCCCGTGTGCCACAACTACTGAAGCCGGCGTGCCTAGAGCCCGTGCTCTGCAACAAGAGAAGCTACCTCAGTAAGAAGCCTGCACACTGCAAAGAAGAGTAGCCCCCGCTCGCTGCAACTAGAGAGAAAGCCCGTGTGCAGACCCAATGCAGCCGAAAATAAATAAATTAAAAAATTTGTTCCTTTAAAAAAACCACAAAACTATGCATCCACACAGACCACTATCACAGAATGAAAACAGAAAAAACATTTCGTTTAAAATATTATTATTAAAAATGTTAATATTAAAATGTTAGAAGTTGCTTGAATGTAGCTTTTGGCTACAAATATATTTTTAAAACCTGAAAATGATACTGTTTTTATTTTTTTTTTATTTTTTAATGTTTCTGGCCGCACCGCGCAGCTCGTTGGATCTTAGTTCCCCAACCAGGGATTGAACCTGGGCCCTCGGAAGTGAGAACACTGAGTCTTAACCACTGGACCGCCAGGAAATTCACAAAATGATACTGGTTTAAATGAGCTCCTCGCTGGAACCTTTTCTGTCGTCTCTTATCCAGTGGGGCCCAGTCGGCCATGCACCCATTGTTTTCTGTCCTGACTTCTAAATGTCTCATTGTGAAGTGGCTACCAAGTCATCTCAAAGGCACTGAGCCAGAAAAAAAAAAAAAAAAAGGCACTGAGCCACTCAGGAAACCCAGAGGAGTCCTGGCTATGTCCAGCAGCCACCTTCCCTTATCACCACAGACAGCTTAGAGGAATCTGTTGGCTAAAAACAGGGGTCAGGCTGCCTCTCACAGATCCACAGAGCCCAGAACTGGACTGGACACATGCTGATCATTAAATGACATTATGTCTTTAATTTATGGATTTTCAAAATGAAATTTCTTCTCCTTTTTTTATTTTGGCCACACAGCATGCAGGATCTTAGTTCCCTGACCAGGGATCGAACCTGTGCCACCTGCAGTGGAAACAGAGTCCTAATCATGGGACAACCAGGGAATTTCCAAAATGAAATTCCTTGATCTTCCTAAAGAAATAGAATTTTAACACCATACCTGGTCTGATCCCTTGATCTCAACAGCACTAACAGCAGCAACAAAGTCTCAGAATTAGCACACCAGATGCAGCCCATCCATCTATGAAAACAACACAGCTATCTGCTGAAACTGAAAATTTTATTGACGACTACAAGTCCACTAATGACCAACTCAGAATATTCCAGCAGAGCTGAGTTCTGGTGAGGACTGATAATGTGAAGAGAGGATGCATCTAGCACTTTATAAAACTGAATAGATGTGAATCTATTCTTTCAAAGCCAACAGCCAAAAATACATCAATATATACAAGGCAGTAGGCAAGTGCATCAGCTGTATGCACCGCCCACCAGCCTTCTGCAGGAGGCGCTGTGATTGCCCATATTATGTTCATAGTATATCATAAACTATTAGGGACTCTTCCTCAATTAATCCATTATGAACCTGAAGGAAAATGCAGAATGACGGCACCTTGCCCAGTAATGAACACCAGGTAAGATCTACAGGGAAATCAGGTTCCAAAGGGCCCTCTGAGCAAGAGCAGCACAGGGTTAAAGGAAGAGTACCTAGGGGCTTCCCTGGTGGCGCAGTGGTTGAGAGTCCACCTGCCGATGCAGGGGACATGGGTTTGTGCCCCGGTCCGGGAAGATCCCACATGCCGCGGAGCAGCTAGGCCCGTGAGCCATGGCCGCTGAGCCTGCGCGTCTGGAGCCTGTACTCCACAACGGGAGAGGCCATAACAGTGAGGGGCCCATGGACCGCAAAAAAAAAAAAAAAAAAAAAAGGAAGAGTACCTAGAATTTATGCTAAAAGGTAGTCTCAGACGAGAGGCCATGTCCTCCCTGATTTGGGTCACAAGAGAGAACTGACTTCACCATTGCCCCCCCAGCAGTCTCCCAGTGGAAGAGACATCAGGTGATTGTAGGGGGGTGGGGCAATACTTAAGCCACCTTCAGCAAGAGGGCCAAGACAAACCTCATGTATGATATTAAAACATTAAAGATAAAAATCTGTCATTCTCAGACTGCAAACAGCTGAGCTTTCTCAGGAACGAACTACCTGAGTATTCACAGCATTACTGAGTTATGTTCAAAGAGCTTGGCAATCCATCCTGAATCTATTAAAGTCAACACTTAACAACTGGGGACTTCCCTGGTAGCACAGTGGTTAAGAATCCGCCTGCCAATGCAGGGCACATGGGTTCGAGCCCTGGCTTGGGAAGATCCCACATGCCACGGAGCAACTAAGCCCATGCGCCTCAACTACTAAGCCTGAGCACCTAGAGCCCGTGTCCGCAACAAAAGAAGCCACTCCAACGAGAAGCCTGCGCACCACAATGAAGAGTAGCCCCCGCTAGCCGCAACTAGAAAGCCTGCACGCAGAAACAAAGACACAACACAGCCATAAATAAAAATAAATTAAATAAATAAATATATATATGTACATATGTATATGTGTGTATATATATATATATATATATATATATATATAAACACTTAACAACTGGGGAAAGTCTTCCACTCTTCTTATATGTCCAATTGTGGAGAACAAAAATCTTCCAGCAGAACCAAGACGAACTCTTGCTGGACTGTTTTGACAAGCAACTAACAACCGGTTAGTAGTTAGGATTACATATTATCAAGAACGACTTAAAGCTTTCTTTTATTGATTTATTTATTTATTTTTGGCTGCACCATGCAGCTTGCGAGATCTCAGTTCTCCGACCAGGGACTGAACCCGGGTCATGGCGGTGAAAGCCCCAAATCCTAACCACTAGGCCACCAGGGAACTCCCCCCAAAAGGACTCACAATGAGAAGGTCAAACCTTTTCCAAAAGGAAAACGGGTCCAAGGTGATAACCACTGACAGCCAAAAAAAAACAATGACTTAGGAAGGAACACATATGACCATGTCATGTTCAAGACAAATGTGCGGTTCTATTAGATCAATATGTAATAAGAAGATTAAAACTCTTATTTATTTATGAGTCTAATCGAGGAAAAGACTAGAAACTAAGAACTAGGAAGTTCTTGCCCCAAAATTTGGGACCCCAAGGTAATTACAGATTAACCTGAGCTTCTCCCCAGAACGACAGAGTCCACCATTCTCTCCATCACAGGGGTCAAAGAGGGCCCTTCTCAATAATAATAGGTCACTATTTCCAGCATGCCTGGGACTATTACCCCTGTCTAAACTGCAAACCCTTAGCTGGTGGAATGTGTTCACTTTGGATACTCACAAGACCATAAGGCAAGAATAGTTAGGATGAATTGAAACAAAGACTCTCAAGAGCAGAAATAAAATGTTTTCCTATCCCCCCACCTCCTCCCCAAAATGTTAGAGCTATTCTCAAGAATCATGTTTGAAAATATATATAATACTTCGAAAGTTCAGTGGGTATAATTGCCAATATGAATTCAATTTTGGTTCATAGTTTGACGAAATGTTGATTTTAATTGCTGAATTTCAATCTATTTGGAATTGCCGACAGTGTATATACTATTCTTTATACACATGTACCAGGCAATATAAACTCCCTTGTCGCCAAATTCAACAAACATAACACCCCTCTTGGTCTCTGTGATGAGTCTCGCAGAACCTGTTCAGGTACACTAAATGTGCTCTTCCCCCTGAATGCCCATCTTGTCACTGGAGACATCACACTCCTACACCTGCATCAGCATTTTCCTCTATGTCTTGCTCTTCCTTACCACTCCACCCTCTTCCATCACCACCATTCCACTGCACAATCTCTAGTCCTGCCTCTCCTAAACACTTGCATCAGAAGGGCTTCACTATCACCTGGACAAAGGAAAGGTATCTTATATACTGACATGCCAGTGTATATTGTCTGCCCGCCACCCCCACCCCCCGCCACCCATAGCCCCCAGGATGAGTTTCCTAAAGCTTCCATATAACAATTACAATAACAGACTATTCTTAGAGCTTTCACGTGTTACCAGGATCAGTCCCAACCTGTTTAAAACCCATCACTGCTCTCCAGTACTGACAAGATGAACCTTAAGCGTTAGTCAAGAGTCATTAGGACCCACTGCAGAACCACTGCCTTGAGGAGTCCAGCAATAGACCAAATGATTCCAGCAACCCCAAGAGGCTCCCTGACTGTTCTCTGCCAAGCATGCCCGTCTTCTTCTTATATAGCAAATATTTGGAAATTAAAGAACATACCTCTATAAAACCTGTGTGTCAAGGAAGAAATCACAAGAAAAATTAGAAAATGTTTTGAACGAATGATAATGAAAATACCACATAATAAAAGTTGTGAGATGCAGCTAATATAATGCCAAGAGGGAAATTTACAAATGTATTTATACTATAAAAGGTCCAAAAATCAATGACATAAGGGCCTACCTTAAGAAGCTAGAAAAAGATGACAAAACTCAAAGTTAAAAGAAGAAAAAAGATAAAAACAGAAATAAAATCCAAAACAAATAGTGAAAATCAATAAAGTCCAAAAGTTGGTTCTTTTTTTTTTTCCTTTTTTTGCGGTACATGGGCCTCTCACTGCTGTGGCCTCTCCTGTTGCGGAGCACAGGCTCCAGACGCGCAGGCTCAGCGGCCAAGGCTCCAGGCCCAGCCGCTCCGCAGCATGTGGGATCCTCCCGGACCGGGGTACGAACCCGTGTCCCCTGCATCGGCAGGCGGACTCTCAACCACTGCGCCACTAGGAAAGCCCCCAAAAGTTGATTCTTTAAAAAAAATCAATAAAGTTGATAAAAACTTTAGCTAGAACAATTAAGAAAAAAAGAGAATACAAATTGCCAATAACAAGGGTGATAAGAGGGACTATCCCTACAAATCTTACAGGTATTAAAAGGAAAATAAGAAAATATGAATAATCAAATGCTAATAAATTTGATATCTTAGATGAGATTGACAAGTTCCTTGAAAAACACTTACCAAAACTGACAACAAAATAAAAACTGAATATCTCTATATCTATTAAAGACATTGAATTCATGATAAAAAATTTTCTCACAAAATGCCAGACCCAGAAGTTTTTACTGGTGAATTCTATCAAAACTAATATTAAATAAACACTTTCAGAAACTAGAGCAGGAAGGAATACTTCTTCCAAACTCACTTTATGAGACTAACATAACCCTGATATAAAAACCTAACAAAAATATAAAAAGAAAATTACAAATAAGCCTTATGAACAAAAACACAAAAATCAATCCAAATATTTTAGCAAATTAAATCCAGCAATATAGAAAAGGCTGATTTAACATGTGAAAACTCCTAAGACAATTCACTGAATTAACAAAATAAAGGCAGAAAAAACCCAAATGACCATTTCAGTAGATGCAAGAAAACTCATTTGACAAAATTCAGTAATCATTCAAAACAAAAATTCTTAGCAAATTAGGAAGAAAAATGGAACTGCCTGAATCTAATATAGGGCATCTATGGAAAACATTATACTCAATAATGAAATAGTGAACGCTAAGATCAGGAACATCGCAGGGATGACCACTCTCATCATTTCACTTTACATTATGAAAGCCCTACCCAGGGCAATAAGGAAAGGAAAAAAAAAAAAAGACACACACAAAAAAGACATAAAAGATTAAAAAAAGAAGCAAATCTGTCTCTATTCCTAAATAAAATGACTATTTACACAGAAAATCCTAAAAGAATCTACAAAACTAGTAAAACTCACAAATTTAGTAAGATAAAAAAATAGAATGCCAATGTATAAAAATCAAAAGTATTTCTATATAGCAGCAAACAAATGAAAACTATAATTTATTTATAAATATATTTTATTTAACCCAATATATCTAAAATATTATTTCAACATGTTAATCCATAGAAACTAATGAACTATATTTTACATCTTTTTTCCATCTAAATCTTCAAAGTCCATTGTATTCAGAATTATAGTACATACCAATCCAAACTAGCCATATTTCCAGTGCCCAATGGCTACATGTGGTCACAGCTACCATACTGGACAACATAGCTATAGACTGAACACAGCAAACAAAATTAACCAAAATCAGGGACTTCCCTGGTGGCACAGTGGTTAAGAATCTGCCTGCCAATGCAGGAACATGGGTTCAAGCCCTGGTCCAGGAAGATCCCACATGCCACGGAACAACTAAGCCCGTGTGCCACAACTACTGAGCCTGTGCTCTAGAGGCCATGAGCCACAACTACTGAGCCCGCACGCCACAACTACTGAAGCCCATGCACTCTAGGGCCTGTGCTTTGCAACAAGAGAAGCCACCGCAATAAGAACCACGTGCACCGCAACGAAGAGTAGCTCCCCCTCACCACAACTAGAGAAGGCCCACATGCAGCCAAGAAGACCCAACACAGCCAAAAATAAATAAATTTATTTTAAAAAATTAATCAAAATCAAAGCAGGGGTTTTAACCACTGGACAGCCAGGGAAGTCCCCAAAGCAATCTTGAAAGAGCAAAGTTGGAGGATTTACACCATCTGACTTCAAGACTTACTATAAAGCTACAGTAATCAAGACAGTGGGGTACTAGCTTAAGGACAGACATATAGATCAATGGAACAGGATAGAGTCCAGAAGTAAACTCATACATTTATGGTTAATTTCCACAATGTAATTCATTGGAGGATAGGATAGTCTTCAACAAACGATTCCGGAATAACTGAACATCATTATACAAAACAAACAAACATAGAACTTAGATGTTTAGTTCATGTCACACAAAAATTAACTCAAAATAGTTCACAGATTTAAATAAAACTGAAAACTATAAAACTTCTAGAAGAAAACACAGAAGAAAATCTTTGCAACCTTAGTTTTAGGTAAAGATTTCTTAGATATGATACTGAAAGCACAATCCTTAAAAGAAAAAATCTGATAAACTGGACTTCAACAAAATTAAACGTTTACTCTTCAAAGGATGTTATTAAGAAAATGGAAGAGACAGGCCACAAAATGGGAGAGAAAATAACTGCAAATCATGTACCTGATAAAGAACTTATTTCAGAACATATCAAGAACTCATACAACTCAATAATAAGACAAACACCCCAATTTTTCAAAAATGGGCAAAAGATTTGAACAGACACTTCACAAAAAAAAGTATGAATAGCAGATACACACAAGAAGAGATCCTCAATATTATTAGTCATTAGGGAAATGAAATGCAAATTAAAACTACAAGATACTACTTCACACTCACTAGAATGATTATAATCCAGAAGACTGACGATACTAAGTGCTAGCAAGCATGTGGAGAACCTGGAACACTTATATAATGCTGGTGGGAATGTAAAATAGTAGAGTCACCTCAGAAAACAGTTTGGCATTTTCTTAAAATGTTAAACATACATTTACCATATGACCTAGCAATCCCACTGCTAGATATCTATCCAAGAGAAATGAGAACATGTCCACATAAAACCCTGGATATAAACAATCACAGCATCATATTTCATAATAGCCAAAAACTGGAATCAACCCAAATGTTCATCAACTGATGAATGAATGGATAAACAAAATGTGGTATATATCTATGCAATGGAAAAATCATCACTGGGCAATAAAAGGAAAGCATTACTGACATGTGATACAACATGGATGAACTTTGAAAACATTACGCTAAGTGAAAGAAGCCAGACACAAAAGACTACATATTGTATGATTCAGCTTATATTCAATTTCTAGAAAAGGCAAAACTATGCAGACAGTAAGATGATCAGTAGTTTGGTGGGACTGGGAGTGGGGACCAACTACAAATGGATACAAGGGAACTTTCTGGGTGACGAAAATGTTCTGTAACTTGGATTGTGGTGATGGTTGTATATTTGTTTACATTTACTAAAACTCTTCTAATGGCACACTTTAAAATGGATGAATTTAATGGAATGTCAGTAATACTTCAATAAAGCTGTTTAAAAATAAAATTGATAGACAGATATATAATAAAGTAAATGCACCAAAAAGTTAGCAACTATATAATCTAGATGGTATGTAAATGGATGTCCACTGTACAATTCTTTAAACTTCTTTGTATATTTTAAATTTTTCATGAAGTTGGAGGGAAAATTTGCCAAATTTAATTCAATGGCAATCATCTGCATAAACAAATGTCACAATAAACAGAGGGTTGACCCTTACACTACTGCATCAAATAGTTCATTTTGATCTTTTACTTACTCTTCGAAATGAAAAATTTCCCTTCAGAAAAATTTCCCTTCAGAGTTTTTAACATAGTTCTGACCAAAGGTTAACTGATTAGGCAATGTGAATTTTAGCATAAATAGGTCTGTAATGCCAGTAACTTCACAACACTATCGCTCCCTCTAAACCTCCCACACCCAGCCTTCTTAGTGTTCCATTGGATGCTCTTCTCCCGGTCTGTCAGCTCAAACTGTTGCTGTTCCACAGGGCACAACTCTCAGGCCTGAATTCCTCTCACTCCTTGGCCTGTCTCTGAGCAACTGCATTTGTGCCTAAGCCTTGGTCAGTGTGAACATAAGCCCCAAAGACAAGAACTTCTCTCTCATTTTCCCCAGGGAGTTGGGGAAGGGAGTGTGACTGATCAAAGTGGGGAAGGGAGGGCAAGTAGTGGTATAAAGTTCATCAAAGGCTGAAGGGTGCCCTCACGTCCCTGGGTGGTCTAGAGAAGGTTTTCACAGAGTCAAAGATGGGGTCAGAACAGAGGCCAAGTGTAGCCCATCTTCCCTGCCTTTTTTCCCTCATTCCCTGTGCCCTCAAACCTGACCCACAATGGGTCAGAAGACTCTGTAGAGCTTTCTCTCCAGCTTGAAAGGACTGTGGGGTCACCTCTGTTGTCATCCACCCTGGACATTGCTCTGTATTGCCAATTCAATTTGGCTTTGTTTTGCCATTACATTTACAATCTCAACACCCTTAGATGGTTTTCTGATCTTTATTTCAGGAAGCACTTGGCTACATGCATGTCAAAAAGGACTTTGCTGCCGGACATCACTATTTCCCAAAGGTTGCAGGCAAACTTCTTCTGTCATCCTCCATAATGTTTGGGAGAGACACTTAAGAAGGTATTTCCCAGGTAGAGGCCCTCAAAACATGTTCAGCACTTCTCGGAGTAGGGCTTCTTTCACACGGTTTCGCCCAGCAAGATTACCTGCGGCGGAGGTTGAGTAGGGGCTGTTGTCTTTGCCGCGGACCCCCTCCACTGGGAGGGGTCGGGTGGGAGGAATCGTCGCGGTTGCCAGTTTCTCCTGGAGGCAGATGCCTTCTGACCCCAGCGCTCCGGTCCTCCTTCCACACAATCAGTTTTAGAAAAGTCAAGAAGTCTTGTTTTGGGGACTCTTTCCAAGATGGCGGAGGAGTAAGACGCAGAGATCACCTTCCTCCCCACAGATACACCAGAAATACATCTACACGTGGAGCAACTCCTACAGAACACCTACTGAAGGCTGGCAGGAGACCTCAGACCTCCCAAAAGGCAAGTGGATGAAAGGCTCTTGCTGCTCCAGCCAGGAGTCAGGACTCTGCCTCTGAGGTGGGAGAGCCAACTTCAGAACACTCGTCAAGAAGAGACCTCCCAGCCCCACATAATATCAAACGGCGAAAATCTCCCAGAGATCTCCATCTCAACACCAGCACCCAGCTTCGCTCAACGACCAGCAAGCTACAGTGCTGGACAACCTATGCCAACCATATAGCAAAACAGGAACACAACCCCACCCACTAGCAGAGAGGCTGCCTAAAATCATAATAAGTCCACAGACACCCCAAAACACACCACCAGACGTGGACCTGCCCACTAGAGAGACAAGATCTAGCCTCATACACCACAACACAGGCACTAGTCCCCTCCACCAGGAAGCCTACACAACCCACTGAACCAACCTTAGCCACTGGAGACAGACATCAAAAACAACGGGAGCTACGAACTTGCAGCCTGCAAAAAGGTGAACCCAATCACAGTAAGATAAGCAAAATGAGAAGACAGAAAAACACACAGCAGATGAAGGAGCAGGATAAAAACCCACCAGACCTAACAAATGAAGAGGAAATAGGCAGTCTACCTGAAAAAGAGTTCAGAATAATGATAGTAAAGATGATCCAAAATCTTGGAAATAGAATGGACAAAATGCAAGAAGCAGTTAACAAGGACCTAGAAGAAATAAAGATGAAACAGACAATGATGAACAACACAATAAATGAAATGAAAAATACTCTAGATGGGATCAATAGCAGAATAAATGAGGCAGAAGAACGGATAAGTGACCTGGAAGATAAAATAGTGGAAATAACTACTGCAGAGCAGAATAAAGAAAAAAGAATGAAAAGAACTGAGGACAGTCTCAGAGACCTCTGGGACAACATTAAACGCACCAACATTCGAATTATAGGGGTTCCAGAAGAAGAAGAGAAAAAGAAAGGGACTGAGAAAATATTTGAAGAGATTATAGTTGAAAACTTCCCTAATATGGGAAAGGAAATCGTTAATCAAGTCCAGGAAGCACAGAGAGTCCCATACAGGATAAATTCAAGGAGAAATACGCCAAGACACATATTAATCAAACTGTCAAAAACTAAATACAAAGAAAGCATATTAAAAGCAGCAAGGGAAAAACAACAAATAACACACAAGGGAATCCCCATAAGGTTAACAGCTGATCTCTCAGCAGAAACTCTACAAGCCAGAAGGGAGTGGCAGGACATACTGAAAGTGATGAAGGAGAAAAACCTGCAACCAAGATTACTCTACCCAGCAAGGATCTCATTCAGATTTGATGGAGAAATTAAAACCTTTACAGACAAGCAAAAGCTGAGAGAGTTCAGCACCACCAAACCAGCTTTACAACAAATGCTAAAGGAACTGCTCTAGACAAAAACACAAGAGAAGGAAAAGTCCTATAATAACGAACCCAAAACAATTTAGAAAATGGGAATAGGAACATACATATCGATAATTACCTTAAATGTAAATGGACTAAATGCTCCCACCAAAAGACACAGATTGGCTGAATGGATACAAAAACAAGACCCATATATATGCTGTCTACAAGAGACCCACTTCAGACCTAGAGACACATACAGACTGAAAGTAAGGGGATGGAAAAAGATATTCCATGCAAATGGAAACCAAAAGAAAGCTGGAGTAGCAATTCTCATATCAGACAAAATAGACTTTAAAATAAGGACTATCAGAAGAGACAAAGAAGGACACTACATAATGATTAAGGGATCGATCCAAGAAGAAGATATAACAATTGTAAATACTTATGCCCCCAACATAGGAGCACCTCAATACATAAGGCAAATACTAACAACCAT
>NW_006770548.1:1108924-1144733 GCF_000442215.2 Lipotes vexillifer | reverse complement strand
CCGGTCCGGGAGGATCCCACGTGCCGCGGAGCGGCTGGGCCCGTGAGCCATGGCCGCTGAGCCTGCGCGTCCGGAGCCTGTGCTCCGCAAAGGGTAGAGGCCACAACAGTGAGGGGCCCGCGTACAGTTAAAAAAAAAAAAAAAAATGTTCAGCAGTTACCACCTGTTCACAGATACCTAAAGGACTAGACAGCTGCTGGGGAGTTAAGTTCTCCTTTCTGTTTTTTAACAAAGAATATATAAAGCGTGCACACAATTCTATCCTGGCTTCATAAGCAGGGCTTTGGGGGGGTGGGTGGGTAGGAGTTGGACCTGAGGGGGAAAATCCAGGATATGAGCCAATGATGCTAAGATTTTCTCACAGAGATGTAATGAAGTGTACGTGAATATTTTAACTGCTGTTATCAGCAAGCAGTTCCTGACATGGTTAACAGCACACAAGTCTACAACCTCAGCACTTTGTTAGATATTCTGTCTGGAGGCACTTTTATTCCATGATCTAAGGGCTTCAGAGACTAGAGAAATGAAATAGTGTAAACATCAGCCTGTCAACTTGGAATGGAGACTACCTTGATAAGATAAAACTTCTGGATCTATGTGGCCTCTGACCCACTCATTACAAGGAGACAGATGCAGGATTACAGGAGCTTAGATAAGGCAACTCCAGCAGCAATCTGGTTATTCGGTTATATTTTAGCATTCTTTTAGCATTCCTATGACTTGCTGCCCCACTCTATGTTTCAATTTCATTGTATGTATTTTTCCTATTAGGTCCCTGAGCAGAAAGCTGACTGTGGTGAAATTATTTTTCAAATCACAGGACCCTAAGTCCACCTGAAGTCTGTCAGTAAATGAGAGCCACACATTTCTTTTCTGGTTTCCACCAAACCCTTCCCCGATAAAAATTCAAGTATAAGTCTCTATCAGAATTTTATAACTTAATCATTGGAACAAACATTTTTGATCCCCTGACCAAAAAGAACTTAAAATACCAGAGGGAGATAAATCCTGCTACTGAAGGAGACGATAAGTACATACAATATTCTGGACTCTTTCAATACATCGCCAACATCTATCTTTGGGAAGAATGTCTTCAGAATTTCAGGAAATTTAACAGTCATTACTTGACATCCCAGAGAACCTGTATAGTATATTTATTATTCAAAATAATGCACAGGACATGCTAATTTTATGTAAGGATCAAAGCACATACTAAATAGCCTCCATTCCTGACAACAGCTCCCCAAGGAAACCCCTGAGCATGGTCAGTTGCTTCTTCATCTTTTTAGTCTCCTATAGCTGGTTCAAGCTGTCCAGCCCTTGGGGACAAGTTAATAACACAGCTTGCAGATAGATTTTTTTCCCCCAGAAAAAAGAAATTCAGCAGCCCACCAAAACTGTCACCAGCCCTTCCCACACTTACCAGTGCCATAGGGAGGATGCAGCTGATGGCAGTGAGCATCAACGGCCTGAAAAAATACAGGTGGTAGTTTCAATTTTTATTTAGAATTCTTACTTGCCAACTGCCTGAAATCTTTTAAGGCTACATGAATGGGTCTCCATGCCTCAGCCTGTTGTTAAGCCACTTCATGGTCCAATCACATTTGTTAACAAACACTAGTGGTCATTCACTAAAAAGCAGAGATGAAGGAAAAGAGTGAATTGTTGGCCAACTTCTGGGCCTGGGGTAGAAAGGGACATGATACAGTAAAACTAGCCTAAGGAGATCAAGATGGATGGATTCTGGTCTTGGAGGGTAGAGGGTGAGGCAAGAAAGTACTGAAGGAATAAGAGAAAGAAGTCAGGTTAAAGCACAGAGACAAAGGAGTAGGTGAACACCAGCCTAGAATGGGGCAAAATCAGCAGTGGTGGTGGTGGTAGTAGGGTCCCAGAGTGCCTCTGACCTTAGGCAAGGTCTAAAGTCTAATTTAAGTGGTGGGCCTTCACTTCTCCCATACTTGAAGACCTTCATACTGTCAGCCTCTAAAAGGTCAGCTCTCAGGCACCTGATTGTAACTTTGCTTCCTTTACTTTCTCTCCGTGGAGGGAGGGCTGACTTGTAATTGAAACACCCATGTATTACAAGTGCTTTAAAAACTCTGATTAATAAACACAAATTTGAAGATTTCTCTCCAGTCTATCCTTAATTTAGTCCTGTTATGGTCTCTGATCATTAAAATCAATACCAAAAACACCTAAAGACCTTACTAAAGTTATTTATGAAAAATACAATAAAGCAAAAATACGAAAGTCATCCATTTCTTGACCATGAGGGTAATTTTTTTATTATGAAAAATTCCAAGCATCTATATAAGTGAAGACTATAATGAAACCCATGTACCCATCACCCAGCTCCAACATCAACTCATGGCCAGGTCCACTGTATCTGCACCCTACCTATCCCCTACCCTCTAGATTATTGTGAAGTAAATCCCAGCCAGCATATCTTTTAGGTTTGCATTTCAATGAAAATCTTCTGGGAAATACTTAGTACAAAAGGCTGATTACAGCCCCTTCTAGAATTCTAACAGTTTTCTAGGGGGATGCCATATATAGGCAGGATGATTGTAACTTCAGTGAACCAAGGTCAATCCAGTAACCACAACCAAAAGAAATGCAGATAGGAGCTGATAGCCAATGAACTACACATAGTAGCACTAAAAGCCAAGTATCCTACCATATTCCTGCAGCTATAAACCCATCTTGTCCATAAGTGATTTCAAACAACGCTGTCTTCTCCAACTACTGCTACTGTGAGGAGACAAAGGAGAAGGAATACCAAATACCTCTAGGCAGTTCCAGCTAGGTCACCTCTCTTCTCCAGAGGACACCTCATAGGCTAGCATATCTCAGTGACAAAGCCACAAACACCAACAGCATGTTTCAAAGGCAGAGCCACTGACTGCTGTTGTTAGCTATGTTCAAAACATACATCACATTTTTATAACTTTTATGTTTATGTAAACCTCCATCAGAATAGAAGCTCCTCTCTGAGGGAGGAGGTTTTTAAGAACACTTTACTTCTCTGTCATACCTAAGCACCTAGAACAATGCCTGTGCCAGTACTAGGTCCTATATGCTAACGCTACCCTCCGCCCGTCTCCTATGGTCTAATCTCAAGCCACTGCAAATCCACAGCCTCCTCCAGAGCCCAGGCAGGCACCAAAGCCTTCCAAGCCCTCAGGGGGTGCACAATCTAGCAGGAGAGGCCAGATACAGCTCCAGAAGGGAGGGTTTAAAAAAAAAAAGAAACAGAATGGTGGGCTGAGAAGCCTTCTGAGGGTGACAGGAATGGCAGAGATGCTGACAGGAGGTTTGAGGAGGCAAAAATCAAACATTAGGGAGAGGAGCAACAGGAAAGAAGAATTAAGGCTGGAATCTGGAGAAACCACTTCAAGTTTTTCAAGAGAGCAAAATAAAATGGTGCTTTTAGTAGGTATATCAGAAAATATGAAATAGAAGTAGAAAAGGTTTTATTTATTTATACCTCCTTTCTTTCTCACCATTCTAAAAAAGGAGGGGGCAGAAACTAAAGGCAAAGAGATCTTTAAGTTATTTTATGGTAGAGGTTAAACTATTTTTTCCCCATCTTTCCTAGCATCTATCTAAAAGTTAAGACAACAGAAGACACTCAGAAACACTTCTTTTATTGGGAATCAACAAATTCTTTACCTATCCCAATTACCACTGAACAAAAAATAAATCAAATGGTTCATAAAAAGCACTTTGATGAAAAGGAACAACACCTGCCCCTCTGTCCCGCCCCACCCCAATCCTCCCAGTCTTCCCACCCAGGAGAAATCTCTCCCAGTCATTCGTCTGGGTTCTTCTGGTTGTTACCAACATCGCTGAGTGGGCCCATAATTCTCTACCAGACTTAGCTTACTTATACCACTCCCTACCCACTCCCATCCAAGCCCCAACTTTTTGATATTAAAATCACTATTTTCAGTTCCTCTATCTGTAGCCTTTGTAATTTTAAGACATTGTTAACAGGACCAGAATTGCATTTTCTACCCTGAGCTTCCAATGTCACGATCCTTGGCCCACTCCAAGAATGTTTGTACATCAGGCACAAATACATTATCATTATTAGTCGCTGCCAATCACTCATACTTGTGCCATAAGGAGGGTTTGCTTTATATTTATTTGGCTTGTGATTTTTTTGTGTGTAGTTTTTCTGCTTTGCATGGGAATTCTAATTCCCTTGCCCCTTTTGAAGAGACCTATGGTTTCTTCACCACATCCCAACCATCTTCCAGTTTCTTCTTTCTATCTATTGCTGGAATCCACCTCACTCCTATTCCTGAAGAAATTTTTCTTGGACCGCACCAAGTTTCTGTTCCAATCTGGGCTGACCATTTTCCAGGCCTGTTACACAGCTGAACAAGAGACTTTTCACTGGACTACTAGGTTAGTTCAATCATTTCTTTTCTTTTTTTAAATTAATTAACTAATTAATTATTTTTTGGCTGCTTTGGGTTTTCATTGCTGCACGCGGGCTTTCTCTAGTTGAAGCAGGTGGGGGCTACTCTTCTTTGCGGCTCACAGGGTTCTCATTGCGGTGGCTTCTCTTTGTTGTGGAGCACAGGCTCTGGGAGCACAGGCTTCAGAAGTTGTGGCACGTGGACTCAGTAGTTGTGGCTCGTGGGCTCTAGAGCACAGGCTCAGTAGTTGTGGCACACGGGCTTACTAGCTCTGCGGCATGTGGGATCTTCCCAGACCAGGGCTCAAACCTGTGTCCCCTGCATTGGCAGGTGGATTCTTAACTACTGCACCACCAGGTAAGTCCTGGTTCATTTCTTGAATTTTATTTTTCTCTTTTTTGATTTTCATCTTGAAGTAACTACTTCAGAAAAGGTACAAGGGACGTAAATTTTGGGAGTCATTGCACATCTGAAAACGAGTTTATTTTCCAAGGACAGAATTCTAGATTCAGAACTATTTTCCCTCAGGACTTTGAAAGTCATTGCTGCACTGTCTTCTGGTTGCAACTGCTGCTGCTGAGACATCTGATTCCCATTTCTTTTAGAAGACCTGATATATCTTCATGGAAACTTTTAGAGTTTTCTGTCTATCCTTGTTTTTCTGAAATTTCACAGGGACAGTTCTGGCAATGGGTCTTTATTCTTCTGGGCAATGAATAGACCCTTTCAATATGAAGACTCTCCTCTCTTTGGCTCCTAGAAATTTCCTTCTTAAACTTTTTAATATTTTCTTTCCTTCAATTTTTTGTTCTCACTTCCCACAAATCCTAGTAAATGCTGGATCTCTGGCTTGAATCTCCATGCCTCTGTTTTTTCACATACATTTTTTGCCTGCATGTTGGCTTTACATTGAGAGATTTTCTTGATTTTATCTTCTGACCTATCTACGGAATATTTTTTAACTTGACAAACCCATAATTCATCTCCACAAGTTCTTTTTGTTTTGATTTTCTTCCTGATGGCATCTCTGATTGTTTTATAGATGTCACATCTTCTTGAGTATCTTGGCAAATACTAAATAGTGCACTTTTAAAAACAAGCAAAATTACCTACTGGTCTGTTTCAGCTACGGTCAAATTTTCTGTTTCTCTTTCATTTTGCATGTTTTCCTGAAATGTCTGGTAATTCTTGGTTAGCCATTCACATTATAAAATGAAGAGTCACCCAAAAAGGGGGATGAAGTACTGATACATGCTACAGCATGGATGAACCTCAAAAACATTATGCTAAGAGAAAGCAACACAAAAGGTCACATATTGCATGATTCCATTTATATAGCATATATAGGTAAATCCAGAGACACAGAAAGCAGGTTAGTGGCTGCCAGAGATGGGGGAAGTGGAAAGTAACTGCTTAGTGGGTACCAAGTTTCCTTTTGGGGTGATGAAAATGTTTTGGATGCAGAAGATGGTTGCACAACACTATGAGTGTACTAAATGCCACTGAATTGTATACTTTAAAATGATGAATTTTATGTGAATGTTACAATTTTCAAAAAGGGGGCCTCAGGAATTGAATCCTAGCTCTGTGTACATGAACAGACCTGCCAAATGACAGGCTTTTTCTTTAGGGTAACTGATCAGGGGCAGCAATTATTCAAGACTCAAAGGCTCCCAAAATGACAAATGAAGAGAACCAAATCTTACATTCTCTAAGTGCCCTATTTCTCCCCAGATTATCCAGATTATTTTGCCGAGAGACCAAGTGAGAGCAGGGCTGACTGTTCTACATACAGACCTTTAATTAATCCCCCCATCTGCAGCACACTTATCTTTCCCAGTCTTTGTCAGTCAAATCAGAGCCCACAACCTCTTCAAAGACATGTTGGACAAACTGGCTCCCACGTACAATGATGTCCCACATGCTCCCCCATGTTCTCTTTGTTAATACGTGTTTATAACATACATATGCCTTTACTTTCATTTTCATGGTTATTTAAAAATGGAGGAGCACCTCCATATTTACCTCATGCTCTTTAATAATCTCTCTTTTCCTGCCCTCCCCCCAGCTCTCCAGGCAACCATTAATTCACTTTCCTTTACAATAGATAAGTTTGCATTTTCTAGCATTGTGTATGATTGAAATAATAAATTGTTTATTTTTTCCCCTGAGTTTCTTCATGCAGCATATTTTGAGATTTATCAATGACGTTTGTATGAGCAGCCCACTCTTTATATCGATGACAGTACGCTGTTCTATGGGTATGCCACTATTTGTTCATTCATCTGTTTGTGGATATTTGGGTTGTTTCCAGTTTTTGGCCATTGTAAATAAAACTGTTACAGACATCTGAATACCAAACAAACAAAAAAAAATGGAGAAGGGACAAACGTATGTGAGGGCAGCCAACCATCTTGAAGCAAAGACTTCAGGTGTTCTACTTACGTCATAAAATAAAAACCCTTTAAAACATTCACATTGTATTTATGATTGCACATACTATTAGTCAGTTTTACAGCTACTCATTATCAACATGGACATAAGGACCCACTTTTATTTTGGTAAGGAAATATGAAGTAATGTTTAGACATCAAAAATATTACAGAAAACCTACCCAATTTGTGAGTATAGGTGGGCAGTTTACATCCTACTCTCATTCTGGTTAAAAAACCAGTACACTCTGAATGTTGGACATATCTTTTCAGCAGCCAAAGAAAGGATGCACTCCTCTCTCCTCATTTTGATAACCTGAATCATTTCATAATTTTTTTGTACTTCCACATGAATATAATGTAAAATACCTCACCTCACCTCTGAAGATTGTTTTATTATATCTGCATGAAGTTCAGTCTTCTGTATAAGAACTGCCAAAACTAATTCTGACATGCACACCAAGCTGGGAACCACACATCCACTAGGTATATATTATCTGTACTTAAAAGTCAGCTGGCTTCATGGAAGCCCTTCAACAAGCATGTCATCTATTTACAAACATGAGCACACAGAGTAGAGCCTCGGGGTTAGATTCTCAACTTTTGCAATTATTGGCCTGGGCTTAGACAGTCAAATCAACAATAAGCAACACTTACTGAGAACAAAACATAACCTAGCATTTTTTGCTAGATGCTGTTATACAAAGAAAAAACATGGACCTCTATCTCAGAGTTCAATCCCTGGCTTACAAACAACTAATTTTCCAAATAGCATAAGTACATACCAAGAAACATGCACAGGGACTTCCCTGGTGGCGCAGTGGTTAAGAATCCGCCTGCCAATGCAGGGAACACAGGTTTGAGCCCTGGTCCAGGAAAATCCCACATGCCATGGAGCAACTAAGCCCGTGCGACACAACTACTGAGCCTGTGCTCTAGAGCCCACATGCCACAACTACTGAGCCCATGTGCCACAACTACTGAAACCTGTGTGCCTAGAGCCTGTGCTCTGCAACGAGAAGCCATTGCAATGAGAAGCCTGCACACCACAATGAAGAGTAGCCCCTGCTCGCTGCAACTAGAGAAAGCCCACGCTCAGCAACAAAGACTCAATGACGAAGACCCAATGCAGCCAAAAATAAAAAATAAACAACTTAAAAAAGAAAAAAGAAAGAAACATGTACCACAAAGTGGTATAGAGGCAAGAGTGTCTGACTGTGGAGATCAGAGAGGGCTTCATGGGAGAAGGGAGTCAAGGGTAAATCCTCAGCTTCCAGCTTGGTAGATGGTGGTATCACCAATTAAGATAGAGAATCCAGAAAGCCACGTTTGATGGCACTGGAATATTTCTTGTAAAACGTGGCAAGGCTATATACAGACTGGAAAATGATGGTGAGAGCATTGAAGAAACCAGTAAAAGTCTAAAACAACGGAAAAAGGAAATGAGTGGGTAGAGCATGTACTGGCCAGGAAAGAAACTGCTAGTCACAGAGAGCAACACTTTCAGATAGAGACCACTCTTTGTTCATGATTATAAGAACAGCTCTGTTCTGTTAAAATCTCCAAACAAACCTCTCACTCTTCCTGCCTGTACTTTCCTCTATTTATGATTAATAACTTGTGGTTATCACAGTAAAACCATTTCATGTTTATAAAGCCTCGTTATAGTTTAAAGAAAAGAGAACACAACGTAAGCTTCAAATTCCAACAATTCATGACAGTTTAATTAATCAAGCCACAGGCAGACACATTTCAGGACGAGCAAGATGAGAAGCTTCCTGCTATCTCAGTCTGTACCTTTCTCAAATCTTACCTACAACTCTTCACTCTTTCGAGCAGAGAACTCTAATCCTTTAAATTATTCCTAGAGCAGTAGGAGAGTGATACTGGGACAGAGCAAAAGTTAAAGTAAGGAGGTGCTTGGGAATTCCCTAGTGGTCCAGTGGTTAAGGCTCCACACTTCCACTGCAGGGGGCATGGGTTCGCTCCCTGGTTGGGGAACTAAGATTCCCACATGCCATGTGGCATGGGGGAAAAAAAAAAAAAAGGTAAGGAGGTGCCTTAGTAACAAGGATCCCAAAATCAACTAAGCTCAGCACTTCATTAAGGAGTGCTGTCAATGCAGGCACAAGACCAACTGCTGCAGTTCATCAGAAATGTAGGAACAAAAGACAGGCTACATTCCCCTATAATCTTTTCCTAGTCCCAATTCAAAATTCAATTTGTGTTATTTTTACTTTTCTTATCAGTAGGCCCCAGGAGAAGGACACTAGAGGCTTTGGATGAAGGCAAAAGAGTCCAAGGTACATGATCCAACTACCACACACACACTCAGAAGCATCGGTCAGTAATATGTCACCCAGAACCTTCCACAATGTGGCTCCTACCCTATGACTCAAAATGCACAATCCTGAGAATGTTTTAAGGAACCACAGCAAACATGTGAAAGGAATATTCTCCTTATTCAACTCTTGCCCTGCTTCTACCATGACCATGTTTGAACATTCAGTGCCAGGCACTTTATATGCATCATCTCACTTAATGCTGTGAAGAAGGTATTAATTATCATCATTTTATAGGTGAGGAAATTGAAGCTTAGAGATGTTGAGAAACTTGCCCATGGTCATGTTATATTAAATGGCAGAAAAGGAACTGGAACCTAGTTATCTGACCACTAGCCCAGGCTTAACAACACAAAGGCCACATCCATGAAAATACTCACAGCAATATAACCAGTCCCCATAACTGTAACACATAAGTGCTCACCTAAATGCCCAATGGGGAAAGCTTGAGAAAATTATGGTTCAAGAACAAGATGGTATGTTATCCCTAAAATAACTAATGAGGATGAAGTATAAACAAGAGGAAATGTTTGAAATTTACACAAAAAAATAGAATATATAAATACATGTACATAATGATTATTAGAATGTACTGTTGCCCAGATCAAGGATTCTTGTCTATTTTGTTCACAGCTATTTTCCCAGTGCCTGTAACATAATAGGTGCTCAATAAATATTGGTTGAATGAATGAATGAATTGCAGCACAGTAACATTATCTATGAATAGGGATAAGACCTAAGGATAATAAGCAAGGAAGAAAACTTTTATTTTACATTAATGGAATTATGAATGATATTCTTCAACTGTATTAACATCTCAACAATAATCATTTAAATATAAATAAGTTCAGGTTTAGGACAACTGTGGAATTAGAATCACCCCTTGATTACAAACGGTTTACACGGTTCCTAAGGTAGTGTGAAAGTACAAGAAAAGACCAGAATGAAAGCTGGCCTTGAATCTGATGAAGAGCTTCTTTTCTGGAAGGCAGTGAGCATGCTGTGTGTGACTCCAGGTACACAGTGAGGACACAAAGTTAATGATAACAATAACCTTCCTAAGTTGGCAAGACAGGGACAACTCTAGCACTAGCTGTACTTAGGCAATTCTCAATGTCACTCTGGACATTTCTCATCTCCCTTTAAAAAATAAATTTATATACCAGTAAAACAGAAATCAGACTTCCAGACTAAAGCATGGTGAAGTATGGTCAACACATCCACTAACAACCAACTATTTGAAACACAGGAATTTAATCTAGATTCTGAGATACAGGTATGCAAAGAAACCTGACATCAGATCATAAAAATAGAAATCAGATGGCTGTTCAGCACACAAACATTCAGTGTTACTAGGCCCAGCTTAAAGATACTTTTCCATGAGTAGTAACAAGAAAACAACCATTACTTACTTGGTTAATTGATGAATGTATAAATAAAAGTAAAATGTTCTTAAAATTCAGCTATACCAGAATACAAGAAAGTTGATTTAATAAATAAAGTTAGTCTTTTCCAGATATTATACAAAAACTTAGTGCCACTTGAGAGAAAGGATAAATATAAGGTATTTGTTGTTAAGAATATTAACTGCTTATGTTACAAATGACAAATGCATAGAAACCGGGTTGTTTTGAACAAGGGACTATAAAGACTTCTGCACTTAAAGTCAGAAGTCCTGAAAACTCATGATTCATCCACGAAAGGGAAAAATGATCCACAGAAAAAGAACTCTTGAGAGATTTTCCAGCCATATTTTGCTGAATAGCAAACACTAGATCTTTTTTTTGTTTTTTTTGTTGTTGTTGATTTTTTTTTTTTTTTTTTTTTTTTTTTTTTTTTTTTTTTTTTTTTTTTTTTTTTTTTTTGCAATAGGTGGGCCTCTCACCGTCGTGGCCTCTCCCCTTGCCGGACACGCAAGCTCAAAGGCCATGGCTCCGCGGCATGTGGGATCCTCCCGGACCGGGGCACGAACCCGTATCCCCTGCATCGGCAGGCGGACTCTCAACCACTGCGCCACCAGGGAGGCCCGCAAGCACTAGATCTTAAAACAAATTCAAGCAAGAGGGTGGCAGAATAGAGTGTTCTAGGGAACATTTTCCCAGCTCTACTACAGTTAATACAGCAATTCGTAAGGCAAGAACTGTAGTAAAAATACTCATTAATAACCAGCTTATTTCTCTAACCCTATTTGAGGAAAACCAGGCTTGAGAAAATGAGCAGCACAGTTCAGCACTGAAGTTTAAAAAATCAAATTCTTCCCTCCAACAGTAAAGACACCTTAGGCTGCATTCATGATCCTCTACATTTTATTGTTTTTTACCTATACATCTTAGTCTCCCACTCCAGCCCAGAAGGTAACTTCCCCATCCCCATGCTTAATCGACCCGTGGACTTTGGTTACTTGCACTGCTGCTGTACCCTATCTTGAAGTTTATCCTATCAGCAGAAAGCTCAGATAGCTCACAGTAGCTCCATGGACTAGATCTAGCCCAAAATGTACTATTTCTTCTCCTTTCTGAAGCATGAGCGGGGCTCTGAGAAGCAACACTCTGCCTCTCCCGCCCACAGCCCTGACATGCTGCTGAGAGAAGGCGCACACAACGTGGGGGACGCGTCCAGCCCATCACCAGTGAAAGCCAGCCTGGGCTCTCTCTGGGGCTCAACCATGCCTAATCTCCTTCTTAGGCAGCCTGACAGCAAATGCCTCATGAAATTCAGGGGACAGTACCAACAGGATTCACTGAATGACAAAATTATTGTAAGTTAACTATAGCACATTTTGCAATAAAAATGCCTGTTATTACTAGAAAAGGCCTCCCCTCATCTATAGCAGCAATAATAATCTTTGTGTAAGTTTCATATAAAAATACAGCATGTAGGGTCTCCCTGGTGGCACAGTGGTTAAGAAACCACCTGCCAATGCAGGGGATATGGGTTTGAGCCCTGGTCCAGGAAGATCCCACATGCCGTGGAGCAACTAAGCCCATGTGCCACAACTACTGAGCCTGCGAGCCACAACTACTGAGCCCACACGCCACAACTACTGAAGCCCACACACCTAGAGCCCGTGCTCCGCAACAATATAAGCCACCACAATGAGAATCCCGCGCACCGCACCGAAGAGTAGCCCCCACTCACCGCAACTACAGAAAGCCTGTGTGCAGCAACGAAGACTCAACACAGCCAAAAATAAATAAAATTTTAAAAAATTTTTTTTTTTTCTTTTTTTTTTTTTTTGCGGTACGCGGGCCTCTCACTGTTGTGGCCTCTCCCGTTGCGGAGCATAGGCTCTGGATGCGCAGGCTCAGCGGCCATGGCTCACGGGCCCAGCCGCTCCGCGGCATATGGGATCTTCCCAGACTGGGGCACGAACCCGTGTCCCCTGCATCGGCAGGCAGACTCTCAACCACTGCGCCACCAGGGAAGCCCTAAAAAAAAATTTTTTTAAGGTAACTTTGTTTTCTTGAAAGACTGAAATATCACTAAAATATTCGTCAGAGATTTTCCCCCTCTTACAACACAATCCACCTCACTTGGCAATCATTTCATCTTTCACGACTATTCCATTTGTACAGGATGTTAGCTCATTCCCTAAACAATGCTTCTGTTTTGCCATTATTTGAACATCAGCAGTCCCCACCGCCACCACCCCATAACAGATAAGCATTTTCTCTGTTGTCTATCCTCAGTCCGGGATCTGATTTTCTGGGCACTTTCCTTTCTCAATTAATGATCTTACTCAAGGACTGGTCCCAGAATACATACAGGAAGACTCTGACACCAAGGGCCCTCACTAAGCCAAAAGCCCAGTGTCCCAGGCAACTGGCAATTTTCTACTTAAGAGACTTCAAATCCCAAAAGGTAACATAAGGCTTAATTTTGTTAGGCTACGGCTAACCGATAGGCAACTGCCAGAACACAACAAAATGAGTAACACAGATCAGTGGAAAATTGATGCCACTCCTCAAACTTAGCTTTTGTTCATGGACAGCTGCTCATAAGGCTTTAATTTTAAACTACGTACATATCACATTTCCTACTAGCTGAATAACACCTAAATCATATGAAAGAATTAAATATCTCAATAAGTCACAGAGTTGTGCAAACAGCACCATGACCAATGAGGGAAATCAGTACTGCCCTGGGTGATGACTACTGAGCTCCATTCTCAGAGACACATGCAACAGGGGAGTGAGAGTAGCCAAAGCACCTGTGAACACCATTCTGTAAACTCAGCACTTAAATTATTTCCTCCTGTCTCAAAAAAATTTTAAATACAAAAATAAAACCAATGCTAGTTTTTTTTTTTTTTTTTTTTTTTTGGCGGTACGCGGGCCTCTCACTGTTGTGGCCTCTCCCGTTGCGGAGCACAGGCTCTGGACGCGCAGGCTCAGCGGCCATGGCTCACGGGCCTAGCCGCTCCCCGGCATGTGGGATCTTCCCGGACCAGGGCACGAACCCGTGTCCCCTGCATCGGCAGGCAGACTCTCAACCACTGCGCCACCTGGGAAGCCCCCAATGCTAGTTTTTAGCCAGCCTGAGAGAGGAATACTGTGTGTGATTCCTTCTCCCTTACTCTTAATCAAGCTATTTCTGCCTGTCGTCTTTGGTCAAATTCCTGAACCACTTAAAACACCACTGAGCCCCTTTATGTGCAGCCAAGCCACCAAACGAGCCAGGACCTTTGCCGCCCAGCCCCAGAAAGGAACTGGTGTTGACATGCTCCTCAGTGAGGGAGGGGAAAAAAATCCATCTTCTACTTCTACCATCATCTAAAATTTCATGGATTATTTTCCTCTTTGCTTCATTTTCTCTTTAACCCTTTCCTGAGGTTTCAACTTTCTTCCATCTCTCTTTGTTCCTTCAACTCTGTTCCGAGTTCTTTTTGTTCTACTCTTCATGATCTTGAGGGACAGAATAATGCCCTTTTACGACAGTAGAGAATATACAGCAGGGACTAGGGGAATGTAGCTCACACCAATAACATCAGCTACATCATCAAAATCCACAAGTATCTCAAAATTATTCAATACCTATTATGGATGAAACACTATGATAGCGATGATGGGAGAGAGAAGGTAAAATGTAGTTTCTGCCCTCCAGAAAGTAACAATCTAGTTGGAGAGAACATGTAAAAACATGTGAAAAGGTAAAACAACGTGAAGCAGTTAGAAGACTGCACTATACGATGTAATAAACATGGGCTGTAACATTTGGACACTGGGACCAAAAGAAACAACCACTGTGTTCTAGAGGGTCTTGAGGAGGCTCCCTCAGGGAAATCACAAGGTAGACTCTGAAGGAGCCCTGAGGGTACTAAAAGGTGAGGAGATGAAGGAAAGGCTTTCCAGGGTGCCGACAATATGACAGCCTAATAAAAAGGAAGGACGTAAAATGGTAAATTTTATGGATTTTACTACAATTAAAAAAAAAAAAAGAGGAAAGGGCCTGTGCCCCTCAGCTGTGCCCCGCTTTAGCAGGTCAGGAAGTCAGTGCAAGGGGCTGGACAAACTGAGAATTCCTACGCATAGATGGGAACATCCTGATGAACTTAGTCAATTGATACCGTCCAGAACCACACACCTGACAATTTTTTTTTTGTAATTTTAAATACCAAGACTATGTATAATATGGTTAAAGTAAAAGAAACTAGTTGACCAGATAGGGAGAGGTGTGAATAACGAGGAAGGAAAAGATCTGATGCCTCTTTTCTACCAGGGAAATGCCCTTGGAAAGCAGAGGTCCCAGCAGCTTTGTTATCGTTATGGTGGAGAAATCCCAAACCCAGAGGTTCCAATGGGTCTCCATTCTTCAGAGTTTTATGCTGAGCACGAGAGGAAATGTGCACACTTCTAGGAGTGAGTCACACAAAAAGCTTTAGCTTTCAGCTTCCAGCTAGTTGCTAATAAAGCCCTGAGTGTCCAAATCCAAGGTATTAGTTAGCCTTTGCCGATCAATTGGAAAAAAAAATTGCCTGAACTAGTAGATAAGGCAACTTTTATAGTAATGACCCATGGCACACCTTAGTTATTTCCATTTAAATACCAACATGAAAATTATCTGGTTGAAATCATTCCAATGTGCTCTTGATCTTCAATTTTAGCAAACAACAAAATCCATGTAACAGTTCCTGAAAGGAAGGTCAGGGAAAACAGTAAAGTAGGAGAAATTTCCCCACTTTCACATAATGGCCAATGTTAGAGGAGAAAGAAACATGCTGGGAAATTGTCTAAATGACTATAATAATATTCACATTCACAGTACATGGTGTTCTATGTGGCTATGCTATGTACTAGTGTAATATTACATAGTACAAAAGGTACATAGTGAGGACAGTAACTGGCCTGAGGTGCAAGATATTGAAAAGTATGCTAGTTTAAGTGTTAAAAATAAGGTGCTTGCTAGAATAACCAATTTTGTTAATTATTTAAAATTTTAATTTAACACCCCCCAAAATCAGTGAAATACAAGCTATGAGAACTTGCTTTATTCTTAGTTATTGCTAAAATCTCTTTCAACATCAGACATTAGTCATCAGTATACGAAACAAATGAGCTCATTAGCCCAGAAGCACTGATCATTCACAGCAAACCAGGAGATCTAGGTACCTCTCTTAAGACATTTATCAGTCACCCACACCCTGGTGTGCTGAAGATGGTGATTCTGATGCTTATCCTATCTTACCTCATAAAGTTTCATAAGACTTTCTGAAACAAGTGTTAATCTATGCAGTTCTGCTTCTATGTACTTCTGGTCTATTTTTCCTGAATCCACCCCACCCTTCCTTTCTAATTCCTAGTAGTCCGGGAAGCTGAGGACCTTAGATATGCACATATTAGCAAACAAAGTAAATGCATCACATGTGTCCAGATGATGCAACATACACTTATATTTGGTTTCAAGCTACAGGACATTTGATCAGTCTGGAGGAGACGTTAGCAACAGCTCATATTTAGATTTAATTGCAGGAATTACACTTGGGAATTGACAACGCTGCTCACCTTTAAGACAGAGGCTAAGCTGGTCATGTGCTCATTGAGGGCACCCTCGGACTCCTTGTAGGTCAAGCAGGTGAACTGGTACTCCTCAGGATCAAAGGCATCGGCCCCCTGCTGCTCCACATCGCTGGCTACACCCACATAATAGTCCTCTATGTCCCCAGGGTCCTCGTCCTCTTCTTCTTCCTCACAATTCGGGTCATAGTCCTCTTCATTGCTGTCAGACCCCTGGCTATTCATGTCCACAGACATCTTAACATCCAGACGAGTTGCAGATCAGGAAAGCAGTTTTTTCCCCTCCCCACAAACTTTACCACTTTCTCAAATGCATTAGTGTTTTCGTCTTCTAAGGGAAGAAAAGAAAAAAATAAGTGTTACTTTCACTATGAGAAGCTGTAACAGAAACCATTCAATAATCAAAATGGCATAGCCCTGGTCCTATCCCCACTGTGGCCTATTGCAACTCTCCCCTCATACAAGAAACCTCACCACCATCTCTATGCCAGGCCTTTCAAAGGGAAACCCTTTCCTGGAGGGGCAGAAGCAGTTAACAATGGTCATTTCACATGAAGGGTCTGGCATGAAAGAGTAAGGCTATCTGCTCTATGTCAAGGAGTTAAATTCCTATAGATTTGTCCTTCCTGCCACGGTCCTTAAGAGAGGAGTACATTCCCACAGCTGGCTGCCCACAGAAGAAGCACCCTAAAAGCTAAACAACCAAAGTTTAAAATCTCTTAGCTAATTATGCTCCACTGAGAATACCATTGTTTTACAGACATCACTCTCAGATAAATGGAAAAAAAGGTGCATAGTAAAAAAATAAAAACCACATAGCTCTTCAACATCCTCCTCTAGTCTGCAAAATTAACTGATTTTTCCATTTTAAAGGATTCTACTAATCTTTTAAAAGAGGTAAAAAATAAAAACCACATAGCTCTTCAACATCCTCCTCTAGTCTGCAAAATTAACTGATTTTTCCATTTTAAAGGATTCTACTAATCTTTTAAAAGAGGTACTTAAGAGGCAAAGAAACTGACCCAATAGTGAAGGAAAACTATAGATATTCTGCCTTAGCAGGATCAAGGCTAGAATCTACTTAGGGTAAAGAAACAAGAGATCAAATGTAACCAGCTACTGAAAAATCCTCACAGATCAAAATGTTACTCAATTACATATAAATGAAAAGAGAATACTAGTTGAGAAAGCAAAACAGTCACAAGTCTTAACTTCTTCTCAGAGAGGACTTTGGCAAATACCCATTAACTTCTCTGCACAATGATCACTATTTCAAGTGATCATTTCCAAGGAACAGTATCAAATAGTGATTTAAATCTAAAAATAATAGGACCTTAAAATGCAAGAGCATTTGGATTGAATAGTATGTAAATAATTTACATAACCAAATCTGGATCAAATACTAAAGTAAATTTAAAACCTATTTGAAGTACATAATCTCGCCAAAAAAAAAAAAAAAATTAAAACAAAGATTAAAAATCAATGTGTGCTGAATATGTAACCAGTCTAAGGGATTATAGAGCCACATTTTAATGATATTGTAAAAATACCAGTGAATCTACCTCTGATATGTTACCTATAAATGCTCAAATTAAAAAATAAGTCACATTAATGAGAGGGCAGTAATGTAATACTTGCAGTTTGACTTTTAACAAAATTGTTTTGTATGCTAAAACCACCTCATCACAACTGAACTTAACTATGGTATTTTTCCTTTAGAAGAAAAAATTAATCTTTAAATTAAATTAAAAATACCTGTAATTCCTGAAGATCTTTCAGGAAGATGTCATCCAAATAGTCTATATAATTTCCATCTAAAATGAAAAGAGATAGTTCTATTTATATATTTTAAAATTGGTACCCTGAGTTTGCAAATTTATTTTTTAAAAAGTAAAGACATTTAAAAGGACAAGCAGCAAGGGACCAGAAATTGTTTTCTTATAAGTCCCACAGAAATCTATATGTCATAATTATATACTGACAAGAGTTACATGGCCTTCTAAAAAAAGAAAGCATTGAAAGTAAACAGTGGGACTTCCCTGGTGGCACAGTGGTTAAGAATCCACCTGCCAATGCAGGGGACACAGGTTCAATCCCTGGTCCAGGAAGATCCCACACGCACGGAGCAACTAAGCCCGAGCACCATAACTACTGAGTCTGCACCCTAGAGCCCATGTGCCACAGCTACTGAGCTCGCGTGCCACAACTGCTGAGGCTCACGTGCCTAGAGCTCGTGCTCTGCAACAAGAGAAGCCACTGCAATGAGAAGCCCATGCACCGCAACGAAGAGTAGCCCCTGCTCACGGCAACTAGAGAAAAGCTTGCGCTCAGCAATGAAGACCCAACACAGCCATAAATAAATAAATAAATAAATAGACTTAAATAAATAAATAAATAAATAAACAGCTAACAATAATTTAACCTGGGGTACTGGTGAGAGAAATGGATACTCAGTTCCCTCCCTCAGTTTGAAGGCCCACCACACCTCACTTTTTTTTTTTTAATTTTTACTGGAGTACAGTTGATTTACAATGTTGGGCACCACCTCACTCTTATCGTTAAGGTTTCCTAAATTAACTACCACAATTTCAATTTTAAATGTTACATAGAGGGCTTCCCTGGTGGCACAGTGGTTGAGAGTCCGCCTGCTGATGCAGGGGACACGAGTTCGTGCCCCGGTCCGGGAGGATTCCACATGCCGCAGAGCGGTTGGGCCCGTGAGCCGTGGCCGCTGGGCCTGCGTGTCCGGAGCCTGTGCTCCGCAAAAGGAGAGGCCGCAGCAGTGAGAGGCCCGTGTACCACAAAAAAAAAAAAATGTTACATAGAGGTTGACAAAGCAAATCATAACTGACTTAAACTGGACTTTTGCCATGAAGTCATCTCCACTAACACTTACAGAATACTGCCAATATTTCAGATCTCACTTTATTCATGAAAAAAATATTTTCAAATAAAAAAGTCCCCAAAAGAAAAGAAAACAAAAAACAAAACAAAACAAAAAAAAGAGAGAGATAGAAAACAGAGGGAATTCCCTGGTGGTCCAGTGGTTTGGGCTCAAAAAAGAAAAAAAAATGTCTCCAGTAGAATGCCCACTAGGCAATATTAACACCCATTTTCCACCTCTCTTCTGACATGCTCAAGGGAACCTGACTTTCTCAGAACTGCAGATCCCACTATCCAAGACTAAATAAGTACTATTTGCTTACTTAATTAGAAATTTTATGTCCATTTCTTTATCCTTTTGAATTTCTTGGAAAACCAGAGCTTATAACTTACAAAGAAATACTTCAAACACAAACAGGCAAATTTAAACTAAATGAAAATCAAAGTCCGAACAATGATTATGGAAGATGATTTCCAAAATAGAAGACGAATAATTGATTTTTTTATTGTTTTCTTTTATCTGCATTTTTATGTACGATACTGATTAGGCAAATCTGCATAAAGAGCATTATAAATATTGCTCCCATCTACAAAATATCACTACCAATAATAGCTTTCATTTAATGAGAGCCAATTTCAGGTCAGACTCATTCTCATTAAATGTTTATAACCCTACAAAGTGGCTATCATCCCCTTCTTACAAATGAGGAAACTAGAGTTCAAAAAGATTAAGCAACTTGCCCAGGACCACACTGCTGCCAACCAGTAGAGTCCAGCATAATACTTTCACCAGATCCAGGGCCTATGAGGACTCATAAGGCTCCATCACCCTCCCAGAGAGCCTAATACTATCCACAAAGCTACCTCCAGAATCACAACAAAAAATGCACCGTTTTGGGCTTCCCTGGTGGCGCAGTGGTTGAGAGTCCGCCTGCCGATGCAGGGGACACGGGTTCGTGCCCCGGTCCGGGAAGATCCCACATGCGCGGAGCGGCTAGGGCCGTGAGCCATGGCCGCTGAGCCTGCGCGGCTGGAGCCTGTGCTCCGAAGGCAGAGGGCCCGCGTACCGCAGGAAAAAAAAAAAAGAAGCACCGTTTTCACTTTCTCTAGATTTTTCTCCAGGATTTGGGCTTACAGGTTGCCCATGGCCTTCTCACCAACTAAATATTCAAGAAACAGGGGAAAACTTCAGGCTGCCTTCCAAAAAGGAGAATGTCATTTCATACTTACTGGGTGTTTTAGGTCCAAATTTAAATAAAACCTTAATTTTTAATCTTTTCCAAGTTAAATATCCCTATTCTATTTGAAAGAGTGCCGACGTTGCTTAAAGGGGCCAGTATGTTATTACTTTATTAACAGAACTGATGATAATGCTTTGATTTCCTTTGGATATTAAATATTATCCTTACATCCCAAACAGAAAAGGAGTAACAGAAATTACTCCTCCCCCTGCCACCAGTCAAAGTCACGTGTTCAGAAGACCTGCCACCCACCCGGGGCTAAAGAATTCAAACGGAAGACTTCTCAGTTTAAAGATGACAAGAACAAAACACAGACTTTTTGGTGGGTCTGACAACGTTTACTCCAGACGTAATATTTAGCACTGTAGGGTCAGTTACTAAGTCTACAAGTCCGAAGAAAATTACTTGATACATAAATATGAACCGTGTCTAATACGGTAGCCACTAACCACATGTGGTTATTCAAATTTAACTTAAAAATTAAATTTAACATTTGCTTTTTCAGTTGAACGAGCCGTAAATCAAATGCTCAATGTCCACGTGTGGACAGTGGCTACCCTACTTAACAGCAAAGATACAGAATATGACCACTGTGGCAGAAAGTTCTATGGGACAGGGTAACAATCAGTACTGAGGTGAAGTCATCCCAGAACACGGTCGCCTCTGCCGCCGCTAGCACAGCAGCGTCGGGCGAGGCGTCGACGCAGCTCCTGGGCCGCCTGTCCCGTCCGAGGCGCCGGGATATCCGCGAGGACACGGAGCCCACGCGCTGCGGGACCCTTCACCAACGGACGTTAACTAACCGCGCGGGCGGCACTGCTAGAGCTCCCAACGATGACTCGAGTGGGGAGCCCGGAAGGCAGCGCGTCTCCCGGCGCGCCTGGCGGGGAGGGCCCAGATGCGCCGGCGCCAGTCGGTCAGAGGCGCTGGCCTCCGACCTCACTGCGAGCTGAGCAGGCGGCGAGAGTAGGAATAACGGAGAGACGCCAGGCGCCGGTTCGCCCTGGCCTCAGCCTTCAGCCGCCCCTCGGCGGGTGGCGGAGTACGCTGAAACAGTGTAAGAGCTGCCAAGGGCGCCGGGACCTCGCGGGCAGCGACGAAGGCGGAGCCCCGGCCGAGCTAGGGAGGCGCGCGGAGAGCCCACCCCCTCCCCCGGCCCGCCAGGGTAAACAAGGCCTAGACTCGCACCGTGCACTTACCGGGAGCCGTGGCCCCGCGGCCGCTGAGCCCGGGCGGGCCAGACCGGATCGGGCCGGGCCAGAAGAACCGGGTCCAGGCGCGGCGGCGGCGGAGGCGGCGGGCCAACCCCGGTCAAGGCCCGCGCTGCTTCCTCCGGCTAAGCCGTCTCAGCAGCTCCGGAAGTACTCAGAGCAGTTCCGTCACTTCCGGCCCAGGGTCGACCCGCGGTCGCTGGGGTTGCGGCAGGCGCTGGGCAGTAACGCCTCTCTGCCGACACTTCACTACAGCCCAGCGCTGCGACCCAGAGTGGGCCAAGAGCACAGCCGGTGCCGACGGCTGCGAGAGGCAGCAGAGAGGATTTGGCTTATTGGAGAGTGGTCACGGCATCTCTTCCGGCTTTTGCTTACCACCGCCGCCCGCCGGGATACTTTAAACCAGGGTTCTTCTGTCGGACTCCCCACTTCTCTGTTTGTAATCGGTGTCCGGCACCGAAAAGACATCCAGACGTTCGTGGAGTGGATAAAAGACTGTTGTTTCCCGGCCGCTATCTAGTCGAAGAAAAGCTAGGTCTTCGGGTCAGCGCGCAGGGCTGGGAATTTCTGCGTACGTCCTGAGGCCGTCGCCTGGTGGCCGCCGATTCACAGGACCACGCCAGGCTTCCGCTTCCCTCTCCGCGGCCTAGTTCACTGCCTAATTCTTTGGCTTCCCATTCACCCAAGATTGAATCTTAACTGCCTTGTTGCACAGTTTCTTCAAACAGTATAGGAAGTGCCATTATGACTTTCAGTACCTTTTAGGGCTTTTATCAAGTATTATGGATAGATAGAGCCGTGAAGTCCCATTCAAGTTGCTGCTGCACAACGTGGAAACGCCTGTTTGAAGCCAGTGATGTTAGGGAGCCTCCTCGCTGTGCAAGTCCGTAGATAACCCAAACCATTTCCACCCATACACTGATATTCAAGATATTCAAGATATTGATGTGTAATGGGCTCTCTTTTTTTTAGTTCTTGCTTCTTGCATGTATTCGTGTATTTCTTATACATGATTTTCAGCTTCCTGTTTAATTCAGAGCCTGTACCCAAGTCAGGTGCATTCAAATACTAGAAAGCCCCACATTAATTTGGAGTGAAAATTAATAGTAATTAGTAACATATTGTAGGGTTGTGAATTTTATGCATTAACAATGTAAAAGTCTATCTATAATCCAGTGTACTTATTTGTTATGACAAAACATATAATCCCTTTACATCATGACACTAGCGAAGGACCCAAAATATATTTTCTGCTAATGAAATCTCTTTAATTAGAAGCCTTCACTTTGGATCACTGGTAGTAAATCCTCTCCAGTGAATAAAAGGGAACAATCAGTTTTTCTGTATAATTATTGCATTTGCAAAATAGAGAATGAGGTCATTCACATATCAAGTACACAGGTGTATGTACAATATATTGGAATCCAGTGTACAATCCTTATTTGTTCTCCTGTCTTGCCTCTCTTAAAGCTGAGTTTCTTAAGGGCACAGATCCAACCTTGTTTTCAATATTACTCTATTAAATAGACGTTTATTGGGCTGATGCTAATACCATTATTTTTAACTAGTGACAATTTCTCCCCAGGAAATAAAGATTTAAAAATTAGGCCAAGGGCTTCCCTGGTGGCGCAGTGGTTGAGAGTCCACCTGCCGATGCAGGGGACACGGGTTCGTGCCCCGGTCCAGGAAGAACCCACATGCCGCAAAGCGCCTGGGCCCCGTGAGCCACGGCCACTGAGCCTGCGCGTCCGGAGCTTGTGCTCCGCAAACAGGAGAGGCCACAACAGTGAGAGGCCCGCGTAGTGGGAAAAAAAAAAAATTAGGCCAAAACATTTAAAGATACAGATAAAATTATGTGCACATATATGTGCTTTAGAATGGTGATTGTATAGGAAAAAGTTGGCAGCATCCCATATGTTCAAAAGTAAAGGTTTGTTATATTATGGTAAAATATACAATAAAGAAAACCATTAACAATTAGGCTGTACTGAGGCATCTATTAACAAGGAAAGGTATCTGTGATATGAATAGGATATGAAATGATGTGTGTAGTATTCTGTTTTCAAAATAAATTTGCACATAAGATATATAAATATAAAATATAATGTTTCTCTTGGTTTCTGTGGCACAGGAATCTGGACAGGCTACAGTGGGAATGATTTGTTTTAGCCCCTTGATGTCTGGGGCCTCAGCTAGAAGACTAAAATTTCTTAGCCAATATCATACAATTTTTCTTTTGTATAAACCTTAGATTCAGAATGACGGGTTTTCACTTTTGAAAATTCACTGGAGAGCATTGAATTTCTAAGAATAACTTAAGGGTAGTACTGATATCCTCAATATTGAGTCTTTGCATCTAAGGAATATAGTATTTCTTTACAGTTATTTTGTTTTTCTTTTATGTATTTGAATTGTTATAGTTTTAATCACATGGATCTTTGGTTTAGTCTTGCATACATTGTGGGTTTTGCTATTATTCTGAATAGGATTCTTTCTTCATGTTTTCTAATTGGTTATTGTTAACGTATCAAAATGTTATTGCTTTCCAACATTGTTCTTGTGTCTGTCTCCTTACTTAGCTTGCTTATTAGTTTTAGTGGATTTTCAACTGATTCTCTTCAATTTTCAAAGTGAGCATTTGGATCATTTGAAAATAGGGATATTTTGGACTCTTAATTTTTAAATTTATTTTCTTCCTTTTCTTTTCTCCCTCTTTTTTCACCTCCCTCTTTAATCCCCTCCCTCTTTTCTCCTTTCTTTCTTCCTTGCTTTCCTACTTCCTTCCCTCCCTCCCTTCCTGTTGGTAGTTTTGCACCAGCTACCATGTCCAGTAAAACGTTAAGCAGTAATCATGATTAAAAAACATCTTTACCTTTGTTCCTGTCATGAATAGGAAAGTTTCTGATATTTCACCAATAAATAATTTTGCTAAGAAAAATATGGTAGTTATGCGCTTCCCTGGTGGCTCAGTGGTTGGGAGTCCACCTGCCGATGCAGGGAATGTGGGTTCGTGCCCCGGTCCGGGAGGATCCCACATGCCGCGGAGCGGCTGGGCCCGTGAGCCATGGCCGCTGAGCCTGCGCGTCCGGAGCCTGTGCTCCGCAGCGGGAGAGGCCACAACAGTGAGAGGACGGTTTAAAAAAAAAAAAAAAAAAAAAAAAAAAAAAAAATATATATATATATATATATATATATATATATATATATGGTAGTTACTAGTTTGCTTTAAAAGAAAAGGTAGTTACTTTTTGTCTATTACAAGGGTGTTTACTTCAAATCTTTTTTTTTTTTTTTAGGTGAAGGAAAACGAGAATTTACTGCCTTTAAAATAAATGATAATTTTTTTTTCAAGTAAAAGGAAAATGATAACAGAGTGAAATCTGGAACTTTACAAATTAAGGAAGAGAAATTGGAATGATAAATATCTGCGTTAGTTTCCTAGGGGGCCATAACAAATTACTATAAACCTAGTAGCTTAAAACAACAGAACTTTATTCCGTCATAGACTCAGCTTCTGGTTGCTATAAGCCTAAGAATTTGTCCATTTCTTCTAGGTTGTCCATTTTATTGGCATATAGTTACTTGTAGTAATCTCTCATGATCCTTTGTATTTCTGCAGTGTCACTTGTTACTTCTCCTTTTTCATTGCTAATTCTGTTGATCTGAGTCTTCTTTTTTTTCTTGATGAGTCTGGTTAATGGTTTATCAATTTTGTTTATCATATCAAAGAAGCAGCTTTTAGTTTTATTGATCTTTGCTATCGTTTCCTTCATTTCTTTTTCATTTATTTCTGATCTGATTTTATGATTTCTTTCCTTCTGCTAACTATGGGGTTTTTTTGTTGTTCTTCTTCTTTCTCTAATTGCTTTAGGTGGAAGGTTAGGTTGTTTATTTGAGATTTTTCTTGTTTCTTGAGGTAGGATTGTATTGCTATAAACTTCCCTGTCAGAACTGTTTTTGCTGCATCCCATAGGTTTTGGGCCACTGTGTTTTCATTGTCATTTGTTTCTAGGTATTTTTTGATTTCCTCTTTGATTTCTTCAGTGATTTCTTGGTTATTTAGTAGTGTATTGTTTAGCCTCCACGTGTTTGTATTTTTTACAGTTTTGTTTCCTGTAATTGATATCTAGTCTCATAAGGTTGTGGTTGGAAAATATACTTGATACTATTTCAGTTTTCTTAAATTTACCAAGGCTTGATTTGTGACCCAAGATATGATCTATCCTGGAGAATGTTCCATGAGCTTGAGAAGAAATACACTTGAGAAGAAAGTGTATTCTGTTGTTTTTGGATGGAATGTCCTATAAACATAAATTAAGTCCATCTTGTTTAATGTGTCATTTAAAGCTCGTGTTTCCTTATTTATTTTCATTTTAGTTGATCTGTCCATTGGTGAAAGTAGGGTGTTAAAGTCCCCTACTATTATTGTGTTACTGTCAATTTCCCCTTTTATGGCTGTTAGCAGTTGCCTTATGTATTGAGGTGCTCCTGTATTGGGTGCATATATATTTATAATTGTTATATCTTCTTCTTGGATTGATCCTTTGATCATTACGTAGTGTCCTTCCTTGTCTCTTGTAACATTCTTTATTTTAAAGTCTATTTTATCTGATATGAGTATTGCTGCTCCAGCTTTCTTTTGATTTCCATTTTCATGGAATATCTTTTTCCATCCCCTCACTTTCAGTCTGTATGTGTCCCTAGGTCTGAAGTGGGTCTCTTATAGACAGCATATATATGGGTCTTGTTTTTCTATCCATTGAGCAAGACTGTGTCTTTGGTTGGAGCATTTAATCCATTCACACTTAAGGTAGTTATCAATATGTATGTTCCTATTACCATCTTCTTAATTGTTTTGGATTTGTTATTGTAGGTCTTTTCCTTCTCTTGTGTTTCCTGCCTAGAGAAGTTCCTTTAGCATTTGTTGTAAAGCTGGTATGGTGGTGCTGAATTGTCTTAGCTTTTGCTTGTCTGTAAAGGTTTTCTCCATCAAATCTGAATGAGATCCTTGCTGGGTAGAGTAATCTTGGTTGTAGTTTCTTCCCTTTCATCACTTTAAATATGTCCTGCCACTATTGGAAGACTCAATATTGTGAAAATGACTGTACTACCCAAAGCAATCTACAGATTCAATGCAATCCTTATCAAATTACCAGTGGCAATTTTTACAGAACTAGAACAAAGAATCTTAAAATTTGTATGGAGACACAAAAGACCCCGAATAGCCAAAGGAGTCTTGAGGGGGAAAAAAATGGAGCTGGAGGAATCAGACTCCCTGACTTCAGACTATACTACAAAGCTATAGTAATCAAGACAATATAGCACTGGCACAAAAACAGAAATATAGATCAATGGAACAGAACATAAAGCCCAGAGATAAACCCACACAGCTATGGTCAACTAATCTATGACAAAGGAGGCAAGGATACACAATGGAGAAAAGACAGTCTCTTCAATAAGTGGTGCTAGGAAAACTGGACAGCTACATGTAAAAGAATGAAATTAGAACACTCCCTAACACCATACACAAAAATAAACTCAAAATGGATTAGAGACCTAAATGTAAGACAGGACACTATAAAACTCTTAGAGGAAAACATAGGAAGAACACTCTTTGACATAAATCACAGCAAGATATTTTTTGATCCACCTCCTAGAGTAATGGAAATAAAAATAAACAAATGGGACCTAATGAAACTTAAAAGCTTTTGCAAAGCAAAAGCTACAAACAAAAGCAAGGAAGGAAACAAGGAAACTACAAGCAAGGAAACTACAAACAAAATGAAAAGACAACCCTCAGAATGGGAGAAAATATTTGAAAATGAATTAACAGACAAAGGATTAATCTCCAAAATACATAAACAGCTCATGCAGCTCAATATTAAAAAAACAAACAACCCAATCCAAAAATGGGCAGAAGGCCTAAATAGACATTTCTCCAAAGAATTCATACAGGGGCCCAGTGCACAATGGCTGCAAACAGCAGCCTCCTTAGTAGTGTATGCAGCCTGTTGCCTGTGTGGGTTGCCCTAAGAGACCTTGGAGACAGCCCTTTCCAGTGGACATTAATGACTGGCATGCTGTTCCCCAATGTAGGCTCCAGACAGGTATGCGTGGTGCCTTTGGAAAACCCCAGGGCACAGTGGCCAGGGTCCACATTGGCCAGGTCATAATGTCCATCCACACCAAGCTGCAGAACAAGGAGCATGTGATTGAGGCCCTCCGCAGGGCCAAGTTCAAGTTCCCTGGCCACCAGAAGATCCACATCTCCAAGAAGTGGGAATTTACTAAGTTTAATGCAGATGAATTTGAAAACATGGTGGCAGAAAAGCAGCTCATTCCAGATGGCTGTGGGGTCAAGTACATCCCTAATCGTGGCCCCCGTGGACAAATGGTGGGTCCTGCACTCATGAGAGCCTTAGCACTGCCCCCTCCCTACCCATGCCCACCAATAAACTCTACTTTCTTTTCCCTGAAAAAAAAAAAAAAAGACATACAGATGGCCAAGAAGCACATGAAAAGCTGCTCAATGTCACTAATTATTAGAGAAATGCAAATCAAAACTACAATGAGGTATCATCTCACACCAGTTAGAATGGGCATCATCAGAAAATCTACAAACAAATGCTGGAGAGGGTGTGGAGAAAAGGGAACCCTCTTGCACTGTTGATGGGAATGTAAATTGATACAGCCACTATGGAGAGCAGTATGGAGGTTCCTTAAAAAACTAAAAATAGAATTACCATATGACCCAACAATCCCACTACTGGGCATCTACCCAGAGAAAACCATAATTCAAAAAGATACATGCACCCCAATGTTCATTGCAGCACTATTTAAAATAGCCAGGTCATGGAAGCAACCTAAATGCCCATTGACAGATGAATCAATAAAGAAGATGTGGTACATACATACAATGGAATATTAGCCATAAAAAGGAACAAAATTGGGGCTTCCCTGGTGGCACAGTGATTGAGAGTTCGCCTGCCGATGCAGGGGACACGGGTTCGTGCCCCAGTCCGGGAGGATCCTGCGTGCCGCGGAGCAGCTGGGCCCGTGAGCCATGGACGCTGAGCCTGCGCGTCTGGAGCCTGTGCTCTGCAGCGGGAGAGGCCACAACAGTGAGAGGCCCGCACACCACAAAAAAAAAAAAAAAAAAAAAAAAAAAGGAACAAAACTGGGTCATTTGTAGAGACGTGAATGGATCTAGAGACTGTCATACAGAGTGAAGTAAGTCAGAAACAGAAAAACAAAATCGTATATTAATGCATGTATGTGGAACCTAGAAAAATGGTACAGATGAACTGGTTTGCAGGGCAGAAATAGAGACACAGATGTAGAGAACAAACGTATGGACACCAAGGGGAGAAAGTGGTGGGGTGGTGGCAGTGGTGGTGTGATGAATTGGGAGATTGGGATTGACATGTATGCACTAATATGTATAAAATGGATAACTAATAAGAACCTGCTGTATAAAAAAATAAATAAAATTCAAAAATTCGAAAAAAAAAGAAATTGCTAATAAAAATAAATAATAAATAAATAAATATGTCCTGCCACTCCCTTCTGGCTTGCACAGTTTCTGCTGAAAAATCAGCTGTTAACCTTATGGGGATTCCCTTGTATGTTATTTGTTGTTTTTCCCTTGCTGCTTTTAATATTTTTTCTTTGTATTTAATTTTTGATAGTTTGATTAATATGTGTCTTGGTGGTTTTCTCCTTGGATTTATCCTGTATGGGACTCTTCCTGGACTTGTGCTTCCTGGACTTGATTGACTATTTCCTTTCCCATATTAGGGAAGTTTTCAACTATAATCTCTTCAAATATTTTCTCAATCCCTTTCTTTTTCTCTTCTTCTTCTGGGACCCCTATAATTTGAATATTGGTGGGCTTAATGTTGTCCCAGAGGTCTCTGAGACTGTTCTCAATTATTTTCATTCTTTTTTCTTTATTTTGCTCTGCAGTAGTTATTTCCACTATTTTATCTTCCAGGTAACTTACCCGTTCTTCTGCCTCAGTTATTCTGCTATTGATTCCTTCTAGAGAATTTTTAATTTCATTTAGTGTGTTGTTCATCATTGTTTGTTTCCTCTTTAGTTCTTCTAGTTCTTTGTTAAACATTTTTTGTATTTTCTCCATTCTATTTCCAAGATTTTGGATCGTCTTTACTATGATTACTCTGAATTCTTTTTCAGGTAGACTGTGTGTTTCCTCTTCATTTGTTAGGTCTGGTGGGTTTTTACCTTGCTCCTTCATCTGCTGCATAACTTACTGTGTTTGGGGTCTCTTTTTCACAGGCTGCTGGTTCGTAGTTCCCATTGTTTTTGGTATCTGCCCCCAGTGGGTCAGTTTGGTTCAGTGGCTTGTGTAGGCTTCCTGGTGGAGCAGACTGGTGCCTATGTTCTGGTTCATGAGGCTGGATCTTGTCTTTCTGGTGGCCAGGATCAAGTCTGGTGGTGAGTTTTGGGGTGTCTGTAAGCTTATTATGATTTTAGGCACCTCTCTGCTAATGGGTGGGGTTGTGTTCCTGTCTTGCTAGTTATTTGGCATGGGGTGTCCAGCACTAGAACTTGCTGGTCCTTGAGTGAAGCTGGGTCTTAGCATTGAGATGAAGATCTCTGGGAGAGCTCTCGCCAGTTGATATTACATGGGGCCTGGAGGTGCCTGGTGGTCCAGTGTCCTGAACTCAGCTCTCCCACCTCCAAGGCTCAGGCCTGACACCCGGCTGGAGCACCAAGACCCTGTCAGCTACACGGCTCTAACATTATATCTAGTGGTAATGCAGACTAGAACAGCTCTTCTGGAAACATTTGGCAGTTAAACATACACCTATCACATCTGGTTCCTAGGTACTTACTCAGGCTTAATTGTGAGAGGAGAGTGACTACCTCCTGCACAGTAAGAAGGAATTTGGCAGGAGTTTGAGGATTGTTATATATCCTGTTTGTGTGGAGCTTACAAGAATCTGTGCATGTGTGGGAAATTCTCTGGCAGTCCAATGGTTAGGACTCTGCACTTTCACTGTTGAGGGCCCAGGTTTGATCCCTGGTTGGGGAACTCTGGAGAATTCAGCCTGGATGGGAATGGCCAGGCACCAGGGGCACACAAAACTGGCTCTTCCTGGCAGAGGGCTCCAAAGGATAAGCGATGCTCATTGCAGCCCTCAGTGGATTGCAAAGGAGGACGGGGTTCAACTGGGAAAGCAGCGTTGTCACTCCCGGAGAAGACAACGGAGCGCCCTTAGGAGTTTTCTCTTCAATTCTCTGCTATAGGCAGCCAAGCGGACTACTTCAAATCTTAAGTTTACAGTTTTATGTTCTTTTGCTTTGGGTTTTATTTTGTTTTTGGTAAGGAATGATGTTGAATACTATTGTTGTAGGTTGGACTTTCTGGAAGCAAATATTGAGATGGAGTTTGGGGAGCAAGATATTTATTAGGGACCAACATAAGTAAAGTGAAGCAGATTTATATATTTATTTTGTTTATTTATTTTTTGGCTGTGTTGGATCTTCGCTGTTGCGTGCGGGCTTTCTGTTGCGGTGTGTGGGCTTCTCATTGCGGTGGCTTCTCTTGTTGCGGAGCACAGGCTCTAGGCGCATGGGCTGCAGTAGTTGTGGCACAGGGCTTCAGTAGTGGTGGCTCACAGGCTCTAGAGTGCAGGCTCAGTCGTTGTGGCGCACAGGCTTAGTTGCTCTGCAGCGTGTGGGATCTTCCCAGACCAGGGCTTGAACCCGTATCCCCTGCACTGGCAGGCGGATTCTTAACCACTGTGCCACCAGGGAAGCCCAAGCAGGCGGATTCTTAACCACTGCACCACCAGAGAAGCCCGGGAAGCAGAATTAGGCAAAGGCAGAAGTTAAACTGTGTTGCAGGCCCAATGAAGCTGCCACCAACCTAGCAGAGAACACTGGAGTGAATATTGCCTGTCAGAGTATCTGATACCAGAGCAGACTGGTCAGGCATTAAATCCCTACCTTGTTCAGTCACTGGGTGTGGGCTGTCTTGGGAAGGGTGTGACCGAAGGGGAGGCCCCTCTCATTCATGTTTGATTCCCATGGTCTAGGAACAAGGCTTCTAATATGAGGTCCAAGGATAGCTTCAGGTTCTCATGAAATTTATAGCAAACCTGGAGGTGCATATGCATGTGTACGTTTTTCTGGGGAGAGGGTGCCAGGAATTCTCCACCCCCCAAATTGCTAAGAACCACAGGTTGGACAATGTCTAGCATATGAGCAACTTGGTATCCATCTCCTGCATCAGTGTGTTATGGAGTGGGGAGAGGAAGGATACTCTGTGCTGAAGGAGACAGGATATGTAAAAGCCTGGCTGTCAGTGGTGGAAGGTGAGTTAAGTAACAGGTCTGTGTGCTAAACCAGTAGAAGCTCAGTTTGCTCAGAGAGGCAGATACAGTCTAGGGAAAAATAAGGTTGAAGAAGTAAGGTTGCATGAAATTGTGAAAAACCTTCACTGCCCCTGAGCCACTTATATTTTATTCTGATGCAATGAGGAGCTGAAGAGGTTTTTTGGCCAGGGAATGACACAGATTAAATTTCAGATGAGCTTTCTTTTCTTTTCTTTTTGCAGTACGTGGGCCCCTCACTGTTGTGGCCTCTCCCATTGTGGAGCACAGGCTCTGGATGCACAGGCCCATGGGCCCAGCTGCTCCGCGGTAGGTGGGATCTTCCCGGACTGGGACATGAACCCGCGTCCCCTGCATCGGCAGGCAGACTCTCAACCACTACGCCACCAGGGAAGCCCATTCAGTTGAGTGTGTAAGGCTTATCAGATGAAGAAGCAGGAAGACCATTTGTTTAGTGGATTATCAGTTACCCTATGAGGATTTAATAGAAGCTGGTGAGCTTCAGTGGAGTCCACATTCAGGTGTGTCTAGGTTTACCAGGAGGATTTACCAGGTTTACCAGGAGGGTTTATCAGGAGGGCGGTTCTATAACAAACACCATCTCTTCCAGAAGCTGCAGATTGACTCTAAATTAGATCCTCTTCTGCAGCCGGAGTGCTACAAGTCACAAGTGAAATAAACATGGTCCCATTACCATCGCCAATCCAGCGATGAGCACCAGGCTCAGTTAATGCCTTTACTGCCTCTCGTTGCACCACTGTAATTTTCCCTTAACTGGTCTCCCTGCTTCCACTCTCTCCCAAGACAAATTCATCCATCCAAAATAGATTTTCTAAAACAAACCTGATCATGTCAACACTGTGCTTAAAATTCTTCCATGGTTCCCCATCCCCATCTAGAAAAAGCCTGTAACACAGAGTATACAGGCTTTTGGGCCTTGCCCCAGCCTCATTGCCTTCCACTCCCCTTCCACTCCCCTCCCACTCCCCTGGTGCCTTCTGCACCAGTCAGGCCCACTCACTTCCTGATCCCAATCCCGATCCTGTCACTAATCTTTCCACCCCTAGCATACATGGTCCATTCTCCCTATTCTAGGCTTCCTGCTAGCTTGGGAGTGCCTACAGAGGAGGACTGTTGTCAGGTTAGCTTGGCAGTGAGGTTCCTGCTGTAGATAGGGGTATGTTTATTGTTCACAGCTTTTTTTAATATAAATTTATTTATTTATTTACTTTTGGCTGTTTTGGGTCTTTGTTGTTAGCCGCGGGCTTTCTCTAGTTGCAGTGAGTGGAGGCTACTCTTCATTGTGGTGTGCGGGCTTCTCATTGCGGTGGCTTCTCTTGTTGGGGAGCATGGACTCTAGGCGTGCAGGCTTCAGCAGTTGTGGCACGTGGGCTCAGTAGTTGTGGCTCGCAGGCTTTAGAGCGCAGGCTCAGTAGTTGCTGTGCACAGGTTTAGTTGCTCCACAGTACGTGGGATCTTCCTGGACCAGAGCTGAAACCCGTGTCCCCTGCATTGGCAGGCAGATTCCCAACCACTGCACCATCAGGGAAGCCCTGTTCACAGCTTTTTAATTTGATAAATTACAAACATACAGAAATGATGAAAGAGTAACATAGTGAATACCTGAATACCGTCCACCTAGAGTCAATAAGTCAAAAACATTAGCATCATCCTTAACTCCTCTTTTATGTACCTTATATTCTGTTCATTAACAATTCCTGGGCTTCCCTGGTGACGCAGTGGTTAAGAATCTGCCTGCCAATGCAGGGGACATGGGTTCGAGCCCTGGTTCAGGAAGATCCCACATGCCGCAGAGCAACTAAGCCCATGCGCCACATCTACTGAGCCTGTGCTCTACAGCCCGTGAGCCACAACTACTGAAGCCCACGCTCCTACAGCCTATGCTCCACAACAAGAGAAGCCACCACTATGAGAAGCCCGTCCACCATAACGAAGACCCAACGCATCCAAAAATAAATAAGTAAAAGTAAATTTAAAAAAAACACAAAAAAAATTCCTTTAACTTTTTCCTTCAGAATATATTCCTTCAGAATATATCCAGAAACCAAACACGTCTCACCATCTGCTGTGCTGTGCTCTGATGGAGTCCAGCATCTCTGACCATGACCTTTAGCCTCCTCAAGGCTCCCTGCTTCGTAGTCTATTCTCAACCCGCAGAAAGAGGGATTCTATTAACTCATAAGTCAGACTATGTCAATCCCCTGCTCAGAACCCCAGAATAGCTTCCATCTACTTCAGAGGAGAGACTGATGTCCTTACAGTGGCACACAAAGCCCTGCTTGATATGCCAACATTACCTCCATATCTTCCTAACTCTGCTCTAGCCACAAAGGCCTCCAGGTGGTTCCTCAAACAGGCCAGGCACAGGCCATCTCATGGCTTTTGTATTCTTTTCTTTTGCCTGGAAGATCTCTCCCCCTCCCCCCATATCTATGGTATATCACTTCCTCAGCTTCTCAGTTCTTGAATCCAGTCACCTCCTCAGTGAAACTGTCCTTTACTCACCTAATGAAAATTGCAAATTCCTTGCCCAATACTCTCTAATCCTTTTTCCAGATTTATTTTTCTTCATAGCAGTTATCACAACTTGATACACTTGATACACTCTGTATTTTTCACTTTGTTACGGCCTGTAAGCTCCACAAGAACAGGGACCTATGTGCTGTGCTAACAGCTGTGCCTCCAGCACCTGGAAGGGCGCCTGTCACATAGCAGAGCGCAATCGACTTCTGCAGAGTGAGTGGAGGAACGGGAGCTTAAGTGAGGAAACACTCAAGTCCGGGAAGACTTCCTGGAGGATTAAGTCCACCACCCGCCGCCACTCCCAAACACCGCCCACGAGGCGTCCGGGCCCGCCCCGCTCCCTTAAGCCACGCCCATGGAGGCGGGCTGAGGCCGGAAGCACCTCCCCTCGGCGGAAGCCGGGCCTGGCAGGCGGTCTAGGCCCTCCTCCCGACCTGCCCCGGGCTCATGCCCCTGCCTCCCGAAAGTGGGTGAAAGGTCGGCGGCGCCGGCGCCGCGGTTGGGGCAGTGGAGCGGGGTCCCTGGGAACCGACAGGCACGGTGACTGACGGACGTACCATGGCAGACCAGGCGAAGCCCATTAGCCCGCTCAAGAACCTGCTGGCCGGCGGCTTTGGAGGCATGTGCCTGGTGTTCGTGGGGCACCCACTGGACACGGTCAAGGTGCGAGGATGCTGGGGCGCGGGCTGGAGGGAGGAGGCCCGGTCAGGGCGCGGAAAGTAGGGTCTCCCGCGAGGCTCGGTCTGGGATAGAAGCGGGGCCCGTGGGAGCTTCCGTGAGAAGTCTACGGAGTCTCCCTTTCGGGGGTCGGGGAAACTTCTGCACCCCAGAGAGCTGGACGTTGCAGAGTGAGCAGCCTCTAACCGCCCACCAAGGGCTCTTGATTTAAAAAAAAAGTTCTCTGTTCGGAAGCCTCTTCTGATCTGGCGCCACTTCTTTGAGGATGGTAAAGAAAAAGCACCGCCCCAAAGCTCTGACTTCTGAAAACCCTAACATTATCAGCAAGGTTGAAAAAGGCATCTGTAAATCCCGCTTCAGGAAGAGAGCTAAAGACTGAGGCAAGGTTATTCCAGACATGTCTTTTGACACATTCCTCTGGGCCCAGAGTGCTCCATCACTATCTCCTTTGAACCTTTCTTGACCATCTTCAGCCTGTCACCCCATGTTAGCCTGAGTGGCCTCCTGTGGGAAGCGATGATGTCCTCACTGACTGAGCTCCTTCCAGGAAAAGCAAGTGATCAGCTTTCCCAGGGCAAGGCTGATCCCCACAACAACCTGGTGAGGAAGCCGTGGTCAGATTGAGGCTCCAGGAAGGGGGAAACTCATCAGGGCTTGTTCCCTGCTTATCCTCACAT